>NC_081351.1:37495500-37558898 GCF_029784015.1 Lycium ferocissimum | reverse complement strand
ATATAATAATTCAATTATGCAATCTTCAATCTTTTATTGTTTTCTTATTGCCATGAATAACTAAACACCTTTACTAAGGTTATGAACCCAAGGATGGGTGTTTTGTGATTGGGGATCCTGAAAAATATATGCATAATGGATTGTTAGGGTTTATTTGTTCTTCGTATTCAGCATATAGTTAGTGGTTGCAAACATTCGCTCACGCCATAAACTTTAGTTTATTTGGGAAAATAGCTAGGGTTAGGTAAGAACAAATAACAAGAACTCAGGGCTTTAAACTTTGTTTAATAGATTCACTTAGGAATAAGAGGAATTTACTTGGCATAATTAACCGCTCTTCATTCATACTTTCTTATCTTTGGAAAAAGCATAGAAAGAAATAATCTTTTCTTATTGGGAAATAGTTTAGATTCATATAGAGGTTAAGTGCATCCATACAAACAGTCCATTAGAAGTATATCAAGATCGATACCCATGATCATACACTTTATCTAACGGGGACACAACCTTGGTTCTTTTTACCCATATATTTACAACTTTAAATTTTCAGTCACTTTAAATTAGTCCACAACCCAAATCAATTATAAAACTCTTTTCTGGAATACACCAGGACCGCAAGATTAGTATAATACTTGTTTAGTAAACTTTTCACACCATATTCTCTGTGGGATTTGACCCCAACCTCGTTAGGTTACTATATTTGATAACGTCCACGTTATACCATTAATAGGTGTAAATTGAGCGTATCATTGGTAAAGGTAGCAATTGCTTCTACACTAGCAGCTTCAATAGGTGAAAATGGAAGCAAACATATTAGCAAGCAATATGCTGCCTATGTACTTGCCCTGATGTGTATCTATGCTGCTGGTTTTGGTTGGTCATTGGGTCCTCTAAGTTGGCTCATTCCAAGCGAAATATTTCCGATGAACATTCGATCAACTGGACGGAGCATAAGTGTGGCCGTGAACTTTGCCACCACATTTATGCTGTCTCAAACATTCTTGGCCATGCTCTGTCACTTCAAGTGTTAAGAATTAAACGAGCGATGCAGCGGAACCGATTAGGATGCACCAACACAAGAACAATAATGCAAGAAATCAATAAACGTAATGAACACAAGATTTACGTGAAAACCCAAGGAAAAACCATGGGGCACGAAGCGTAGATAAATCAACTATAAGGTGAGGAGTACAAAACGATCTTAACAGGGTGTCGAAACGCAACGAGATCAGAGGAAACGAAAGATTACAATCTCTCAATGAAAACTCCCTCTAACCCAAGTGTGGAATATAGTCTTGTGTGTAGTCTTGATAGTCTTGATAGTTGTTCTTTTTCTTGATGTTCTGGCCTAAAATCTCCTTTAAATAGGGGTTGAAGACGTTCAAAATCCCAGTTGGAATGGGACAAGCCAGTCGAATTCCAGTTGGAATGGGACAATTATCGAATCCCAATTGGAATGGGACAATTTCGATAAAACCCTTTTGGGACATATTCTAACAATCTCCACCTTGGACCAAAATACATCAACATCAACACTCATAGCCCCATAAAACCCCGAAAGGCAATTTAAGCATGAAGAACACCAACTAAGTCTAAGCAATGCTTAAACTTAGTAATAGCAAGTGGCTTGGTTAACATACCTGCGGGATTCTTTGATGTATGAACTTTCTTTACCACAATCTCCCCTACAACAATAGTATCTCTGATAAAGTGGTATTTAACACTAATATGCTTGGTCTTCGAGCGTTGAGAATCAGCCTTGGTAAGATGAATAACACTCTGGCTATTAGAAAATACAATGATAGTACCCTGTTGAACACCAAGATCAATAAAAAGACCTCGCAACCATGTAACTTTTTTTAACACCTTCAGTTGCAGCGATATACTCAGCTTTGGTAGTAGAAAGGGCTGCAATAAACTGTAATTGTGCTTTCAAGAGATAGCACCAGAGCACAATGAAAAAATGTAACCAGAAATAGACCTCCTACGATGGAGATCACCACCATAATCAGAATCAACAAACCCAACAATATCATAAGATGATGCCTTGGCTCTATCAAATACCAAATTAATATTAACGGACCCTTTCACATAATGAAGATTCCACTTCACGACATTCAAATGATCCTTTCCAAGATTATGCATGTATCGACTCACCATGCTTACCACAAAAGCTAAATTAGGTCTAGTGCAAACCTTAGCATATATAAGGCTACTAACAGCACTAGCATACGGGATAGTAGACATCCTCTCAATGTCCTCCTCAGACTTAGGACAAGAGTCAGCAGATAGTTTGAAATGAGCAGCAAACGGAGTAGAAACAAGTTTACAATCAAACATATTAAACCTATCGAGGGCTTTCTCAAAATACTTCCTCTGAGATAGGTAAAGTTTCCTAGCTTTTCTGTCACGACCCAACCCGCCATGACTGGCACCCATCTAAATCCTAATGGGCGAACCAACATACATACCACCTAATCCATTCAATACGATTTTTATATAAATCAAGCTAAATAATTATTACTCATTTGACAATAATAGAACAAGTAAATCATGCCATAAATATTGTAGTAAGTGTGAAAGTTTTAAATATTACAATTCTCAAAATCCAAAAGTCATCGTATAGGACTCTAAGCCAAAACATGTCTAAGAACTGAAATCTGCCTAATAAATATTCATCATGTCCGAGAATAACAAAAGACATCATAAGTAGAATATCTTCGGGCGGCCTGGCATGAGAAGGAGCTCACCCCAAAATCTGTCAGCAATTATCCTCCATGCTAGATGTAAGGACGAGTAGCTGTCTCTATACCAAAATATGCACTCAAAAAATGCAGCAAGGTAGTATGAGTACAAACACTATGTACCGGTAAGCATCATCGGCCGACTAAGATTAGTATCAAGCATATCTTATGAAATCAATAGAATAAACAAGCCAGACAATCATGCACGAATATCAATACATCAGAACAAGTCAACCACGGACAATCACAACAAATCACCAAATTGCCAAGAATCACAAACACGTCAACCACAACGAAAATAAATTTACCACCATAACCCCACTCGTTGTACACACATGCTATCTGATGTCATAGCTCAGTAGTCATGACCTTTAGGGGACCCATAGTGTCCATGTACCACTCGTTCCAGAACACTCCTCGAACCCGAGTACAACCTTCGCTCCGGAACGAACCTCGAACACAAGATATAATAATAAACCTCTCGTTTTCGAAACTATCCTCGGACCACGAGCCCATAATCTAGGCCACATGTGTGCCTTGTCATACCTTTTACAGGACAGTGTTTCTTACCTTCTAAATATCCATATTCACCTCATCATTTCATGTCACAATACCCTCGAGAAGACTATATTAACTTCTCAATCACAACACATCCACTGCAGATTAAATCACACAGGAATAATGGCATGAAGCCTACACAACACTCAATCACAAGCACATAGGAGCTTAACTACACAATATCATGTAATGAATACTAGACATGCTTTCTCCTAATGAAAACACAAAACATACATTCAACTAACCAAAGTCTAACTCAAGTAAATCGTAACCTACCTCAGAGTAGAGCTGGATCAATACCTGTCACTCTGCTACAGCCTTTTCTTTCCTCAAAGCCTCAATACGTTCGCGGTCTAGAAATAGAAGGCTTAATGAGTCACATTGCTCAATTCGCAAATACCAAGGCAAGAAATACCCTTCCCTCTCCTCATTCTAAGGGTGGGTGGTTTTCTAGGTGATCAACAACCTATCAAAGCCCCTAATAATCATAAACCATTAATTGATACCACATTCGATCAAACATTCCCATTACAATAGTTTTCTATGGAAAAGATACCATTTTTATAGAACCCTAGGTCCCAATCACTTAGTTTACTATTCTAACTGTTCAATTTATGACAAACAGCAACTAATCAATCCATTTAAATGATAAATACGAGTTAATAATTCCCACCCATCAAGTTTAGATGGTTTATTGATATTTTAGGGTTCCTACTTCACTTTCACCATTAAAGACCCAAGAAGATGATTACAATAACGGAGGTAATGGGATGGTAGAATGGAAAGCAAAGAGACTTACCTCTCAAGGTTAACTTGCCCTAGCTTGGAAATCCTCTCTAAGTGCATGTTGGGAAGTGTGTTGGTGTGTTATGAATGAAAATATAAAACTAAGGCATTTAAACACGGATACTGCCTTCCCGTCGACCGCTGCGACGGTCACTACGCTGCTGCAGCGGTCCCACTATAGCGGCTAAGCCACCGCTATAGCGGTCCCATAATAAATCCGCTTACTGCTATAGCGGTCATCACCCCACTATAGCGGCATCACCGTAGCGGGAAAAGGCCCGTCACAGTGGCCCCAAGAGAAAATGGCGGACCGCTGGGAGCGGTCAATCCACCGCTACAGTGGCCCACCTATCACCCTACATTTCATCCAATGCCTCAAAAACACAACACAAAACATGCAAACATACAAAACGACGCCCTACGAATCCACCCGCGGCCTCGAAATTCCCAATGGAGTCCTAAATTCCCATAATGACCGGAAGAGTAGTTACAACTGATACAAATTAAGACATCGTTCGTCCCTGAACAGACAAGGATAAGAATCTAGGGAGGAGTTACCTGACTCGAGAAAAAACCGAGGGTATTTGCTACGCATATCCGACTCTGTTTCCCAAGTAGCTTCTTCTACTGGTCGATTCTTCCACTGAACTTTTACGGAGGCTATTTCCTTAGACCTCAACTTACGAACATCCCTGTTTAAGATAGCAACGGGCTCTTTCTCATACGATATATTTTCATCTAACAGAACCGAATCCCAACGGATGATATAGGAACCATCGCCGTGGTACCTCTTCAACATCGACACATGGAACACCGGATGAACGCCTGATAAACCCGGAGGTAAAGCCAACTTGTAAGCCACCTCCCCCACACATTTAAGAATCTCAAACGGACCAATGAACCTCAAGATAAACTTACCTTTTTTCCCAAACCTCATCACACCCTTCATGGGTGAGACCTTCAATAGCACTTGCTCTCCTTCCTCAAACTCGAGATCTCAGACCTTGCGGTCCACATACTCCTTCTGTCTATTATGTGCTGCCAAAAGCTTGGCTTGAATCACCTTCACCTTCTCTAGGGACTTTCTCAGAAGATCAGTACCCCATGGCCTCACCTCGAATACATCAAACAATCCAATAGGAGACCTACACCTCCTTTTATATAATGCCTCAAATAGGGCCATACCAATACTCGAGTGATAGCTGTTATTGTAAGCAAATTCGGCTAAGGGCAAGAACTGATCCCAATGCCCACCTAAGTCTATCATACACACACGAAGCATATCCTCAAGAACCTGAATAGTCCGCTCAGACTGCCCGTCAGTCTAAGGATCGAAGGCGGTGCTAAGATCTAACTTAGTACTCAACTCTTTATGCAAACATTGCCAGAACCTGGATGTGAACGTGGTGCCCCTGTCGGACACGATGGAGATATGAACCCCATGGAGTCTAAGCACCTCCCAAATGTAAACCTTAGCCAACTTCTCTGCATCATAAGTTATCTTACCGGAATAAAGTGAGCAGACTTAGTCAACCTGTCAACAATAACCCAAATAGAGTAAAACTTCCTTAGTGTCTTTGGAAGACCTACCACGAAGTCCATAGCTATTCTTTCCCACTTCCATTCAAGAATGGGCATCCTTTGCAATGTACCCCCAGGTTTCTGATGTTCATACTTCACCTGTTGGCAATTTAGGCACTGCGCAACGGACTCTACAATATACCGCTTCATCCTAGTCCACCAGTGATGTTACCTCAAATCACGATACATCTTAGTAACACTTGGGTGGATAGAATACCTCGAACTATGAGCCTCTGTCAGAATGGTCTTAATCAAGTCACCCACACGTGGCACACACACTCGCTATTTGATTCGCAGCACGCCCTTCTCATCAGTCATGGCCTCCTTGACCTTACCACGCAACACCTTATCTCGTATTTTACATAGCTTAGCATCTTCAAACTACTTAGCCTTAATCGCTCTAAAAAATGATGATCGAGCCTCAACACAAGCCAACACCTGCCCGTGTTAGAGATATCCAAGCCTCATAAAAGCGTTACGCCGCAGTCCGCGCCTCTCTAGCCAACGGACGCTCAGAAGAAATTAAACGAGCTAGACTTCCCATACTAGCCGACTTCCGGCTCAATGCATCAGCTACCATATTAGCCTTACCAGGGTGATACAAAATGGTGATGTCATAGTTCTTCAGCAGTTCCATCCACCTCCGCTGTCTAGAATTCAGATCTTCCTGAGTGAACACATGCTGCAAACTGCGATGGTCTGTGTACACTTCACTATGGACACCATACAAGTAGTGCCTTCAGAGTTTCAATGCAAACACCACCACTGCCAACTCTAGATCATGAGTAGGATAGTTCTTCTCATGCACCTTCAACTGTTAAGAAGCATAAGCAATCACCTTCCTTTCCTGCATCAAAAAAACACCCAAACCAAAACGTGAAGCATCACAATAAACAACAAAATCCTTACCCTCAACGGGCAATGCCAGAATCGGTGCTGTAGTCAATAATGTCTTGAGCTTTTGAAAGCTATCCTCACACCCATCGGACCACTGAAACGGTACCTCCTTCTGAGTCAAACGGGTCATATGAGAAGCAATAGAAGCAAACCCTTTCACAAACCAACGATAGTAGCTAGCCAGACCCACAAAAGTACGGATCTTAGTCACTGACTTGGGCCTAGCCCATTCCTTAACAACTTCAATTTTCTGAGGATCCACCATAATACCCTCCTTCGAAATAACATGCCCCAAGAACGACACTGAAGACAACCAGAATTCACACTTGGAGAATTTAGCATATAACTCCTTCTCTTGCAATACTCCAAGAGCAATTCTCAAATGTTTCTCATGCTCTTCCTTACTCCTAGAGTACACCAGGATATCATCAATGAACACTATAACAAATGAGTCTAGGTAGGGCTTGAACATACTGTTCATCAAATCCATGAACGCAGTTGGGGCCTTTGTAAGCCCAAAAGACATAACCAAGAACTCATAGTGCCCATACCTGGTCTAAAAAGCAGTTTTAGGAACATCCTCTGCCCGAATCTTCAACTGATAGTATCCTGACCTTAGGTCAATTTTTGAGAACACCGAAGCTCCCTGTAACTGATCAAACAAGTCATCAATACGGAAGATGGGATACTTATTTCAGATAGTGACCTTATTCAGCTATCGGTAATCAATACATATACGCATACACCCATCCTTCTTCTTAAAAAATAACATAGGAGCACCCCACGGAGAGGCACTCAGGCGAATAAACCCCTTACTCAGAAGATCTTGCAGCTGCTCTTTCAATTCCCTAAGTTTTACTGGTGCTATCCTATAAAGTGGAATAGAGATGAGACGAGTCCCTGGGTCTAAGTCAATCCTGAAGTCAATATCACGATCCGGTGGAATACCAAGCAAATCCACGGGGAACACATCCGCAAACTCGCGTACCACTGGAACCGAATCGAGGGATGGAGTATCTGCACTGGTATCACGGATATGTGCCAGATAAGCTAAACAACCCTTCTCTACTAGCTTCCTAGTATGAACAAATGATATTACTTTCTTAGGGAGGGGACTAAGGTTACCCTTCCACTCGAGTTTAGGTGCCCCGGGCATGGCTAGTGTAACAGCCTTAGAATGGCAATCAAGTATAGCATAAAGCGGGGACAACCAACTCATACCTAAAATAACATTGAAATCTACCATGTCTAAAATCATCAAATATGCCCAAGTACTATATCCCATAAAAGAAATTGCACACGCAGGGTAGACGCTATCCACTACCACAGAATCCCCAACAGGAGTAGACACAAAAATAGGGGTATCAAGAGTATCACACATTATATCCAGACCCACAGCAAAATAGGTAGATACATAGGAAAAATTAGAATTCGGATCAAACAAAACAGAAGCCATACGGTCATAAACAGAGATAGTACCTGTGATAACTGCATCGAAGGCCTCAATCTCGGGTTTACCTGGGAAGGCGTACAAATGATCAAGCCCCCCTGTCGCTTGCGTACCCCCGCGATTACCATTACCAGTCTGAGCCCCGCCCCTGCCGAGCTGCTGTCCGCCTCTACCTGCCTAAGAATTGTCTCGGTATGGCTGGGCACCACCCTTACCCGCGGTGTGGCCGCCCCGCCCTATCTGTGCGCAATCCTTACCCCCTCCATCTAGTGCATATGGAGCTTAGGGAGCCTGATACTAAGTCCCCTGCCCACTCTGTCTAAGTCTGAGGCAATATCTCTTAATATTTCCTATCTCACCACACTCGAAGTAAGCACAGTACAACATAGGCCGCTGAACAGAAGATGATGAAGCAGTATAACTTCCATGCTGACCGAAAGCCTGATAATTTACTCCTGATGGGCCCCCCAGTTGACACTTGCATCGCGGACTGAACCAGACGCCCTGAATAAACCTGTGAACTTTGACCTCTCGAAAAGGAGTTGCTGAACATCCCACCCCTACGGGCCTTCTTCTCTACATGCTTTGCCTGACTCTCATGCCTGATACCCTCAACAGTATGTACGTGCTCCACTACCTCTTGGAAAGAAGCCCCAGTGGCTACAAGCTGAAGAGCCGATAACTGAAGCCCAGTATTCAACCTCTTCACAAACCGCCGTTTTCTCTCCTCCTCAGTGGGCAGTAACTGAAGAGCATATCGAGATAGGGAGTGGAAACGGGACTCATACACAGTAACCGATAAGTTCCCCTAATCAATAGTAGCGAACTCATCCTTCCTTCGGTTCCTCAGAGTACGCGGAATGTACTTGTTCAAAAATACTGAGTAAAACTGGACTCAAGTCAACAGAGGAGACCCACCTGGCCTACACTCCACATGAGCCCTCCACCAAAGCTTGGCATCACCCAAGAACTGGAACATCACAAACTCTACCCCGTACTTATCCACGACCCCCATCTTATAGAGCCGCTCATGACAGTCGATGATGAATTCATAAACGTCCTCCGACTCAGTACCATAAAACACATGAGACTTTACTTTTGTGAACCTTAAAAACAAATCATGTTCTTCGCCAGTCATCACTGGCCCTGCAACAGGCCTCAGGGAGGCCTCAAAACCCTGAACCTCATCCAAGTGAGGTGCTACCGCTGCTGCGTGCTGAACCCCCAGAGCCTGTGCTCTGTTCGGATCTGGAGCCGCTACCCCTATGCCCCTACTTGCTGGACCCACTAGTATAGCACCGGCCTGTGCTAACCCACGCAACTGATTCAGCACTTGTGCCATCGCCTGGTACACCCTGAGCAGTTGCGGCCTCCCGGTGGAACCGGTACCGCCGCCGGGCCGGGCCGGCGTGGCTGCAACTCCGGCTGCCTCGTTAGGGACCACTGGAGGCACGGTGTCAACCAATGGGATGCCACCCCCAGCTGGGGCCTCCCTTCTGCCAACTCCTCTACTTCTAGCTGCTGCCGCGTGTGTTCTCGCCATCTGCGAGAGAATGAAGGATAGTTAGATACCAATTTAAATCAACAGATACCAATTGTAATCAAGTAGCACGAAAGAAGAAAGAAAAGGGAGTTTTTCTAGTGTCCGGCAGCCTCTCGAAGATAAGTATGTATGACTCGCACCGATCTACAAGATATATATATAGACATGTCCTGGTACGATGAGATCGACGAACCTAAATCTCTGATACCAACTTTGTCATGACCCAACCCGCCACGACTGGCACCCATCTAAATCCTAATGGGCGAATCAACATATATACCACCTAATCCATTCAATACGATTTTTATATAAATCAAGCTAAACAATTATTACTCATTTGACAACAAAAGAACAAGCAAATCATGCCATAAATACTGTAGTAAGTGCGGAAGTTCTAACTATTACAATCTTCAAAATTCAAAAGTCATCATACAAGACTCTAAGCCAAAACATGTCTAAGAACTGAAATCTGCCTAATAAATATCCATAATGTCCAGAAATCTGCCTAATAAATATCTATAATATCCGACTAAGATTAGTATCATGCATATCTTATGAAATCAATAGAATGAACAAGCCAGTCAATCATACACGAATATCAATACATCACAATAAGTCAACCACGGACAATAACAACAAATCACTAAATTGCCAAGAATCACAAACATGTCAACCATAATGGAAATAAATTTACCACCATAACCCCACTCCCTGTACACACATGCTATCTGATGTCATAGATCAGTAGTCATGACCTGCAGGGGACCTATGGTATTCATGTACCACTCGTTCTGAAACACTCCTCGGACCCGAGTACAACCTCCGCTCCAAAACGAACCTCGAACACGGGATATAATAATAAACCTCTCATTTTTGAAACTATCCTCGGACCACGAGCCCATAATCTAGTCCATATGTGTGCCGTGTCATACCTTTTATAGGACAATGTTTCTTACTTTTTAAATATCCATATTCACCTCATCATTTCATGTCACAATACCCTCGAGAAGACTATATTAACTTCTCAATCACAACACATCCACTGCAGATTAAATCACACAGGAATAATGGAATGAAGCCTACACAACACTCAATCACAAGCACATAGGATCTTAACCACATAATATCATATAATGAATACTAGACATGCTTTCTCCTAATGAAATCACAAAACATACATTCAACTAACCAAAGTCTAACCCAAGTAAACCGTAACCTACCTCAGAGTAGAGCTGGATCAATACCTGTCACTCTGCTACAGCCTTTCCTTTCCTCAAAGCCTTAATACGTTCGCGGTCTAAAAATAGAAGGCTTAATGAGTCACATTGCTCAATTCGCAAATACCAAGGCAAGAAATACCCTTCCCTCTCCCCATTCTAAGGGTGGGTGATTTTCTAGGTGATCAACAACCTATCAAAGCCTCTAATATTCATAAACTATCAATTTATACCACCTTCTATCAAACATTCCCATTACAACAGTTTTCTTTGGCAAAGACACTATTTTTATAGAATCCTAGGTCTCAATCATTAGTTTACTATTCTAATTGTTCAAATTACGACAAACAACAACTAATTGATCCATTTAAATGATAAATACGAGTTAATAATTCCCACCCATCAAGTTTAGACGGTTTATTGATATTCTAGGGTTCCTACTTCACTTTTACCATTAAAGACCTAAGAAGATGATTACAATAACGGAGGTAATGGGATGGTAGAATGGAAAGCAAAGAGACTTACCTCTCAAGGTTAGCTTGCCCTAGCTTGGAAATCCTCTCTAGGTGCTTGTTAGGAAGTGTGTTGGTGTGTTATGAATGAAAATATAAAACTAAGGCCTTAAAACACGGATACTGCCTTCCCGCAGCGGTCACTACGCCGCTGCAGCAGTCCCGCTATAGCGGCCAAGCCACCACTATAGCGATCCCATAATAAATTCGCTCACCGTTATAGCGGTATCGCCGTAGTTGGCAAAGGCCCGCCACAGCGGCCCCAAGATAAAATGATTGACTGCTAGGAGCGGTCAACCCACCCTCTACAGCGGTACCGCTGTAGCGGTACTCCCAACGCCGCAGTGATGCATTTTGGGTAGTAGCTCGATTTTCTGTCTAGTTTTCCCTCTATCACCCCACATTTCATCCAAGGCCTCAAAAACATAACCCAAAACATGCATACATACAAAAAGACGTCCTACGAATCCACCCACGGCCTCGAAATTCCCAATGTAGTCCTAATTCACATAACGACCAGAAGGGTCGTTACATTTTCGATCCCTTTGAATCTCTATACCTAGAATCTTCGTAGCTGCACCAAGGTCCTTCATCTCAAACTTAGAATTAAGTTGAGATTTTAACTTGTTGATCAAAGACTTGTATTTACAAGCAATCAATATATCATCAACATATAACAACAAGTAAACGAAGGAACCACCAGAAAACTATTAAAAATACACACAATTATCATACTTACTATGTCTGTAGTCTTGCCCATTCGTAAAGGAATCAAACCTTTTGTACCACTGTCTTGGAGCTTGCTTAAGGCCATAAAGAGATCTTTTCAACTGACCAATAAATTGCTCGTTACCAGGAACAATAAAACCCTCAGGTTGCTTCATATAAATTTCTTCTTCTAACTCTCCATGAAGAAACGCAATTTTAACATCAAGTTGCTCCAATTCCAAGTTAAAAGAGCAATAATAGCAAGTAACACACTAATGGAGGTATGATGAACAACAAGAGAGAAAACTTCATTAAAGTCAATACCTTTCTTTTGGTAGCAACCACGAACCACTAAGCGAGCTTTCCATCTTGCTTCTTCAACCCCGGGAATACCATCTTTTAGTTTGTAGATCCATTTTACAGTCAATGCACGACGACCTTTGGGCAGCTCACATAACTCCCAATATTATTTTTATGCAAGTTTTCCATCTCTTCTTGCATAGCCACTAACCAATTTGAGGAATTAGGACAAGAAATTGCCTTAGAATAAGTAGAAGGATCAACTTCTTCGGCAAATTCTTATGCAACTGCAAGAGCATAAGCAATAAGCCCATCATCATCAGTGTCATCATATCGAGCGGGCTTCTTTATAACTCGTCTCAGTCTATCACGAGCAATAACATGATCATCCTCCACCTGTGGCTTGACGGGACGTGTGGTACTAGTACTTGGCTCATCAAAAAGAGCTTTCTCACTAGCCTGAGGAACTGTAGAAGAAACAGGGCCAACTTCGTGAGCTTCATGGCTCACTTCTACCTCTATCTTCTCACTGCATCTTTCATATCATTATTACCCGTAGAGGAAACAACAGACTCTTTCCCAGAAGATAACACAACAGCCTCATTAAATGTTACATCTCGACTCTGAATAATTTTCTTGGAGCTAGGACACCACAAACGATATTCTTTAGACTTAGAAGCATAACCAAGAAACATGCACTTAACAGCCCTGGGAGCTAGCTTCCCATTATTAACATAAGCAAAAATAGTGCACCCAAAAACTCTAAGAATAGAGCAGTCAACAGGATTACCAGACCAAATTTCTTCGGGAATTTTAAAGTCAATAGATGAATGTGGAGACAAATTGACGAGGTAACAAGCTGTAGAAACGGCTTCGGCCCAGAAATTACGGCGGTGCCATAAACCAGCATTTGAGAGCATACAACGGGCTCTTTCAAGTAATATTCTGTTTATACGTTCTGCAACTCCATTCTGCTGGGGCTTATGAACGAGTCTTATGTCTAGCAATACCAAATAGCCCAGAACTCATTACTACAGAACTCCAAACCATTATCAGTCCTGAGCTTCTTAATTTTTCGGCCACTCTGGTTCTCAACAAGGGCTTTGAATTTCTTGAAATAGGGAAACGCTTCACTTTTCTATCTTAGAAAATAAACCCAGATTCTCAACAAGGGCTTTGAATTTCTTGAAATAGGGAAACGCTTCACTTTTCTATCTTAGAAAATAAACCCAGACCTTACGAGAAAAATCATCAATAAAAGTCAACATGTAGCGTTTTCCTCCAAGGGAAGGAACTTTGGAGGGACCCCATAAATTCGAATGAATATAATCAAGAATGTCCTGTGTACAGTGTTTTGCTATGGAGAAACTAACTCTCTTCTATTTCCCAAAAATGCAATGATCACAAAAGTCAAGTTTACCTATACCAGTTTTACCAAGAAGACCTCTTTTGCTCAGAATGGTCATACCTTTCTCACTCATATGGCCCAGACGCATATGCATAAACAGGTGAGATCATCGTCGGACAAGGATGTAGAAATAGCAGCAGGAACACTGCAAGATATAGAGGGTACCATGCCTATTACCCTTCAACATGACTTGAGCACCTTTAGAGACTTTTAAAACTCCACCTTCAGCTAAATACTTGTATCCTTGGGCTTCAAGAGAGCCAAGAGATATCAAATTACGTTTCAAGTTAGGAACATGATGAACGTTGGACAAGGTCCTGATAACACCAACATGAGTCCTAATTTGTACAGTACCAATCCCAATAACGTTGCATGGGGCGTCATTCCCCATTAGGACAACATCATAAGCTCTCTCATATGTTGAATACCAGTCCTCATGAGGACACACATGATATGTACATTCAGAATCAAAAACCCATTTAGAAGAGTTTCTCTTATTAACAGAGACAACCAGCAAGACATCACCCTCGGAGTCGGAATCAATAACACTAGCTTCGGCTGATTTCTTAGGTTGTGTACCCTTTTCTTCTCTCTCTAGTTTATTCTTCAATTTATAACAATCACCAACTACGTGGTTTGTATTCTTGCAGTATTTGCAGAATTTATCATTGTTGAATTTACGGCCTCTAACTTGGACCTAAAATTCTTTCTATTACTCCCTCCATCATGGGATCTTTCTCTAACAGACAAACCTTGTCCTTTGTTTTCAGAACGTACTTCAAAATCAAATTTTTCTTTGGACAACAAATTAGATTTGACATCCTCATAACTCAGTATTTCATTACCACCATATAACATGATTTCTTTAAAGTGCTTATACGTAGAGGGTAGGAAGACCACCAACAATATTGCTTTATCCTCATCTTCGACCTTAACATCTAAGTTTTCTAGGTCAAGAATAACAGATTTGAACTCATCAAGATGATTTTGAAGGGGGATACCTTCAACCATAGAGAATGTGTATAATCGTTCCTTCAGACAGATTTTATTTGCGAGACTTTTCGTCATGTAGAGTGACTCTAACTTCAACCAGAGGCCTGCAGCAGTAGTCTGATGAATAACCTCGCAAAGAACCATCTTAGATAGACATAGTTGGATATTTGAAAACGTCGTTTCATCCAATTTCTCCCATTGATCATCTGTCATAGACTCGAGGTTTACAGAATTTCCCAAGAAGAGCCTTTTTTAATCCGTTCTGGGTGAGAACGGCTTGCATCTGAACTTTCCAGATACTGAAGTTTATCTTGCCGTTGAACTTCTCGATATCAAAGTTGGTTACGGTAGACATCCTGGATCTTAAACGCTCTGATGCCACTTGTTAAGAATTAAACGAGTGATGCAGCGGAACCGATTAGGATGCACCAACACAAGAACAATAATGCAAGAAAGCAATAAATGTAATGAACAAAAGATTTACGTGGAAACCCAAGACGGGAAAATCACGGGGCGCGAAGCGCAGAGAAATCAGTTATAAGGTGAGGAGTACAAAATGATCTCAACAGGGTGTCGAAGCACAACGAGATCAAAGGAAACGAAATATTACAATCTCTCAATGAAAACTCTCTCTAACCTAATGTCACACCCCTTTTTGGGCCCTGCGCGATAAACGAGCATAGGTTTTTCCATTTGAAGTGACTGTTTTGAGTAGGGATTATTTATTTACAAAGTCACCACTTGGAATTAAGTTTTGGTGTCCCAAGTCACCTTATGAATCCCTAATCAAAAGGAAATGACTCTTTCTTTTTTTTGATCCGCGAAAACAAAAGACAGGATAAGGAATTCTGTTGACCGAGGAGAAGGTGTTAGGCATTCTCCGAGTTCCGTGATTTTAGCACGGTCGTTTTTATCGGCTTATACTTGGTTATAATTAATTCTTGGATAAAACATGTTTTAATTATTTAAACTTAGGAGCGTGTATGCTCACAAGGTCTTTCATTAATTATATACTATTAGAGTGTCAAGGAGCGGGATGGCCCACATGACTTTTTTTTAATTATATGCATTTAACTAAGGAACGGGTCTGCCCACATAGTCAACACAATTATTATTAGAGTGTCAAGGAACGAGATGTCTCACATGATTTTTCTTTAATTATACGCATTTAACCAAGGAACGGGTCTGTCCACATGATCAGCACAATTATTATTAGAGTGTCAACGAACGGGATGACCCACATGACTTTTCTTTAATTATATGCATTTAACCAAGGAACGGGATGATTCACATGACTTTTCTTTAATTATATGCATTTAACCAAGGAACGGGTCTGTCCACATGATCAAGATAATTTAAGACGCGCCTAAAGAGTCTACCGTTAGAAGCAATTATTTGTCTCTAAAATTTGAGACTTATTTCTTTATTAATATTTTTTTACTCTTTTGACAACGGGTTTTGAAACATGTTCGCAACCTATTTCGCTCCCTTATAATTAATTTTTCGGCTCTTTTCTTTTATACTTGACAACGGGGTTTGAAATAATTCACACCCTATCTCACTCATCTCACAATTTAATTAATTAATTTGTTTGAGCCTTAAACTTTTATCTAGCCTCACTGTTACACGGTCAAGATGATCCCTGCAGCCCTTGACAATTAATATGTGAGATGTACCTAATAAATTAGACTAGACATCCAATAATTTCAATAAGAAACGTGAAAGCCAAACAGTAAATAACAAAGTCATGTATATAAATTTTGTTTTTCAAGACTAGCATGTTAATTTCTAAAATATTCATTCAACCGAAGCTTTCTTTTAAAAGGGGATTGAATTTAAAATTACATATTAATCGGCAAGCCATTAACTAGTATTTAAAAACAGTGAATGTGAATATCTATCCAAGCAAAGATCCAATAATTATTACACCCAAACATTAAACTCAGAACACATTATAATCCTCCATAATCCAATCCAACGGAAAAACCCAACAAAACATTTTATCTTGAGTATATTAGATATGTTAACACCTAATTTTCACCTCATGAAACGCGCGTTTTAATTTTGAATTTCCCGAGTCCAAGACGGAGTAAGGATGCCCTTAAAAATTAAAAAATTAAAAAAATCCAGAGAAATTGCAAAAATTAACGTTTAATTATTATTTTCATAAAAAATTAACAATTACAAGAAATTACGAGTTATTTACTTTTACAAACGTGATTTGAAAGGAAGATATATATCCCCCTCCGTCTAACTCGGAAAAATTATTAATTAAAACGACGTATGAATGACGGTTCATTTTTTACTGCATTTTTCACATCCCTAAAATTTATCCGAAACTATATCAATATTAGGCTCATTTTGAAACTAATTTTCTAAATTTGTGAGTTTTAAATTTTAAATTAGCCTAAAATAACGATTTTATTTAGTTATGTATGTGTTTATATTAGCATAAAATAACTATTTTATTAAGGGTACAATTGGTTATAATTTGTGATATGTGTTGTTTTATGATTGGGGAATAGTACAATTTTTGAGCTGGTTGAGAAAATTTGCTGAATTGTTATAGAATTTTGAAATTGTTTTCGAAAATAGGGGGAAAATCTGTTGAGGGGAGGACACCTAGAACTTTCTATTTTTGTTCCCACTTATTGTCCTATAAATAGCTTCTGTGTTTATGGTTCGTTTGTTTCATTGGATTTTCCCTTTGTTTCGAGGTGTGCAAGTTTGGTTCTGAGCCTTAAGGTATTCAACAGTGGTATCCTAGTGTTATCTAAAGAATGAGATGTTTGAATAGCTTTGGACATGAATAGAAGGGGTTTGTTTTTGTTCTAAGTTTACTGTTCCATTGATTTTGTCTCAGTCTAGGTTGTTTTGATTTGATCCTAAATGCTATGATGTGATCCTGTTGAGTTCCTGGTATTGTTTAAGAGGTCTTAAGTCTAAAAAAGGCTCTAAAAGATGAAGTAAGTGACCAATCTTGTTTTTGAACACTATTTGTTGACTGTTTGTGTCATTTGAAGCTTGAAAGCCTGATTTTTCTTGGTCTTAGGTCATCATTGATCATGTCATGGGTCTTATCTTAAAAGTGTGAAGGTATAGGGGGCTGGGATGATGTTTGTAAAACTAAGTCAAGAATAACTAGCTTTGTTTTCCTTGTTCTGACAGTTTTCATGAGATTACAACCATAAATATAGTTTAAGATGTGAAAGAGGTTTTAAGGTGAAAACCAAGATAAATAATGGCTCCTAAAATGTCTATACATGTCCTGCTATGTTTGGCTTCTTGCAAGTTTTGTTGTGCTTGTCTTCAAAAGAAAAATAAAAAAAAAAAAAGAGAAAAGAATTTGGGAACTTGCCTTGGTGTTGTCTATGTGCTCATTATCTGCGAATTAGTTAAAAAGGTTGAATACCCTAGAGTGAAAACTTTTGATTTCTAAAAAAAAAAAAGAGGAAAAATGAAGTTCAGATCTGTGTTTTCACTTGAATGAACTTGTTTAGTGTACTTCAATGATATGCTAGGGAGTTTGAGTTATGTTATGATCTTATGTGGCTGCCTTAGAAAAAATTTGAACTAAAATGGTCTCTTGAACCTGAGATGCATTTGCTTGTTTCTTTACAGCCTACCTGTTGAGCTTGAAAGCTCCTGAATCTTTGTTTGCTTTATTCTTACCTATGTTGACTTTGCCTCTTCTACTCTTCAAAGGCTAAACCTTCTTAAAACTTGCAAAAACTAGCTTCTAAAGATCAGTAAACTATAACATTATGTGAATCTTTGAAGCCTGAACCTCAGATTTTCATTTTCCTTTTTCTTGACTAAGTGACTATTAAAAGTTGTAATAAAAGGACTCATTTTTTTCTACGATCAATGGGTTGTATAGGTATACATTTTGTCATCTCTAAAACTTGTTTAGTCTTATGAGAGTAAGGAATGAACCTCCTAACTTGTTCTTTGTAGATTCTGAAACTGGTAAGTGAAACTAGAATCCTGTAAAACAAAGAATCTGTTTCTTCTTTAAAAATTTAGGAATTTGATGGATTTATAGTTTGTCATGTTGTTTTGGAACAAGTTTGGGTCCTATTTCGCTTTGTATGTGTATTTAATCACTAGCTTTAGGAGTGTAGCAAGGCAGGGTTAAATGACAAGGGAATAAGGGAACTTGTCCTTTGTTCAAATTTGAAAATCAGTGGCCTAGGCTAATGTCCTTGGGGTTTGTGGTGTGTGTTTTGTGATCTTAGTATGATTTGTGTTCTTTGTTAAGCTTATTATAATTTGTCCTTTTTTTTAGCTTTGGCTTATTGTTCGGTTTGCTGTGAAGAAAGCTTTGTGAGCCTACTTTGATTAAGTGGATCTTAAATACCCCCCCCCCCCCCCCGATTGTCGCATCATTAGGAGTGAGTTATACAAAGAAATTCGAGTTTATTTTTAAAAGAAGAATTTTGAAATCAGGAATAGTAGTGACTTAGACATTTTCTGTCCTTCTTTCTCCAAACTTGATCCTAGAACTTGAACACTTATGTTCCTTATACATTGCTGGCTTATTCTGCTTTTGAATACATCATTTTTGTGACTTAGGAGAAGCAACATGAACCTCTCTTGATTACCCTTTTTGACCAATAAACCATTTTTGTGCATCATTCCTGTTGTATGTTTGATATAGACTGCAACATGCTCATAGTTTCATTGTTGAATCACTTTAAGCTACTGAGAATTGGACATGCCTAAACTGCCTAATTTTTGTGAAATTTTGTGACATCTAATGCAATGCTAAAAATTGAATTTAAAACTGCTTTAAGAGAACAGAGATGGTAATTGCTTGTTTCTATAGGTCTTAATGGCTTGTTGGTAAGGTTCTGAGGTTTATATATATGACTTCCACCCCTGTTTGCCTGCTTGTGACTCAAACTTGTTCAATTTGATGACTACACCTAGGATAACTTCATGCTCTCTTTTACCTCTTTTTGGGACTTGCTGATCCTGTTTTGATCATCCCTTATGCATTGATTAATACCTTATTTGATCTCACATTTGAGTTTGGATTCCTGTGTTTATTCTATAAATTAACTAAGTCAAAGTTTTCATTCTTAAGTTCTGCAATGTCTCCTATGGGACTGCTTATATGCTGAGGTGATATTGGGACTGGTTGCGATCAGTGTGACTCAATGATTGAATATGAACTAGGATAATAGGGACTTGGAAAGTATTGGGAATCTGCACTCTAAATCTGTTTAATATCTAAACTTATTTAAGCCAAAATAGGTATGAAAATGACTTTGGGCTTTAAACTTTCCTCTATGAGTGATGATTGGGTTTAAAAGTGGTTTTCTGGTATTTGGTTCAGTTGTCTTCTTGGTTAAAAATGAAACTCTTGTCCAGGCCCTTCATTATCTTGTCTTCATTAATCCTTGATTTCCTCAAAAGAAACTAGAAACTAATATTTTGAATAGGATGATTGTGGTCTTGCCTTTGTCTTTTGCTGCTTCACTCTTAATCCTGTGCCTTCTTTGTTCTTTCTTATTACTTCATTTGTTGCTGCTACTCATTTGCCATTTTTAGAATTTTCCATGTCCATACTATTGCTGTTTGTTGAATTATGATATATGAGAGGCCTTGCATTGCCAAAACCTTCCCATCACATAAGAGCTACTTGATTTTCTGTGTTCTTGAGACTAGTTGAACTTTTTCTGTGACTTTCTTACTTCTTGTGTGCCAAGATCTGGCAGTGAAGTTTTATGTTATGGGGTTCTTACTTGTTAGGCTTGACTAAAGTTAAGTATTTGGCCTTTAAAAGGGGTAGAATCTTTGCTAAAGGCCTTGGTCTTTTTCTTTTTATTAGCTTGAGTGTGGTAGTCTAAGAGTTAATAGAATATAAAGCGTATACATATCAGGTATATCTGAAGGGCGTGCCCTTTAAGGAGTTTTGCTCTTCGATGGTATATCAATGGTATATCAGGTATACCATACTCTAGACACTTGGAAAAATCTGAGGAAAAATGAGTAGTATACCAGTAGTATATCATGTATATCACCTCTTGATGCTTAGAAAAATCTGAGGAAAAATGAGTAGTATACCAGTAGTATATCATGTATATTACCTCTTGACACTTAGAAAAATTTGAGAAAAACCGAGTAGTATAGCTGTGGTATATCATGTATATTGCCTCTTAATGTTTAGCAAATTTTGGCCTGGGCCAATCACTTGGGCCTTTTTTACTTTTGTGTGGTTTATTACTATTTGTTGTGGGCTTATTTCACATCTGGGTTGTTTTGCTACTCTACCGTTACAAAATAATAAGCTGGCCCGGCCCAATAAATTATGCTTTCATTTTTGGTCTTTTAATGATCATTGTAGCCTTAATTTTTGCACTTAGTCTTATTCATGAATGTACACTAATATTATGCATACCCGTTTGTATTTTTGCCCATTCAAGCCCGTTGGAGGGCCCCAACGGGGTTCACCAACACATTTTAGATCGAGTCAGCCCAATTCGGAGCAAAACGAAGCATACGTTGGACCCAACGAACCCAAGTGCATAAACATCTCCTTTAAATTATGTGCTTCAAATTATTATTTGCAAATTATCATGCCTATTGGAACCCTTAATGGATTGTTATATTTTAAAAGTCGCTAAAAATGAATTTGCCACACACTTTGAGATGTTAATGAAAATTGGGATTGATTTGATAGCGAGGACTAAAACTGTCAATTTTCGTAAATTTGAGGACTGATTTTAACATTTATGAAACTTGAGGGCTGGTGATATAAGGACTAATTTGAACCAATATTCAAACTTATGGGACTAGTTATGATTGATGGACTTAGGCTAAAATATAAAATTTGATATATATATATATATATATATATATATATATATATATATATATATATATATATATATATATATATATATATATATATAAAATATTAAATAAATTATTAAATAAATTATATATTCAACCTATTTTCCTAAAACTATTTTCCTATACTTTAACGATTTTTTTTTGGTGGACTTACGTAGGGTCCTCCTCAGGCTAAGAACCTTCGGGTATTGGCCTAAGTGTTCAAGTCCGACACCCCAGACACCCAAAATTTTGGGCAAAATTTTACCACTTTTGATTCTTGAAACGTGCTATTTTTTGCATAAATGGCTAATTTCTATTTGCGGAAGTATTAAACAAAAACTATTTTTATCACAAACCAATTTATATTCATATGGACATATTATTAGAACCCGTAGGTAAACCGCAATTGCGCAGATCCTTAATACCGAGGTGCCTAACACCTTCCCCGGGGGATCACCAGAACCCTTAACCATACTTTGGTCAGATTAGGATTCTTTTAAAATTTAACTGTTTTAAATGAACCCTTCTCGAATTGGTTTTTCTAATTTCCTAAAAATTAGGTGGCGACTCTAAAATTAAGTGCATTTAGAGTTGTTATACCCCGTATTTTTATACGACGGATTACTTGTAAGTCAATCGACATAAATCCAAGGGCAAGATTATTTTCGAATATGCGACAAGGACCTGTTTAATCTCTGATGTCAACATGGCACGACTGGTTTATAAATTTTTAATAGTGTGGATATTATTGGAGATTAGGGATTAATTAACCATGATTAGATTATTAAGTGGGATTAAAATCTAATCACTTCATTAATCAAGCCTTAGTAGGCCGTGTGGGCCCCACCCATGAGTTGGCCAAACGTGATTGGCTTAAACCTTGGGTGGGACACATGTCCAGCCCATGGACTGCATATATATATACTCAAATGTTGACTCACATTTCAGATCCTAATTCATTTTCATCTCCTCCAAGTTGTAGAAAGTTAGAGATAGAGAGGGAGAGTCTCGGCCATAGTTGGCCGAGAATGAGGCTGCCTAATTGATAAAAAAAAAATCAGTTTCTTAAGCAATTCAACTCCCTTGAAGGTGTGTATTAACGTGTAGCATTCATTGGAATAACAAGAACAAGTGTTAAAATTCAAAAGGTGGAAGTGAAGGGCTAGCCGATTGAAGTGTTGAGTTACAAGGTAAGAATGATCATTTTTCATGTGTTGTATGATGGTTTGAATGTATAATTTGTGTATGTTGTTGTTGGATTGTTATTGGATTGTTGTTGTGGTTGAAGTTGAGGTGATCCGTGAGCTTAGGGAAAGCCATGTTTGGTCTTATTTTGCATGTATTGCAGATGGATTGAACTTGCGATAATATATGTAAATGAATGAAAATTTTAGAATTTTGTATGTGGTTGTGTTGAGGCCGTGTAGGGACTGTGTTGCATGGGATTCGTATGTTGATTTATTTGAAGTTCTTGTGTTGTGCTATGGTGTAGTTAAACGTGAATTGATGATTAAAAAGAAATAGCATGTGTTGATGAAAGAAAACACCCAAGCCGTGGACTGTTTTAGTGAAAGAGATGGACTAAGTTTATTTTGAATGTTGATTACCATTGTCATGGATTCTAAAATGAGAATAAGAGTATTGATGGTTAAAGACTAGAGTCGAAGACGTTATGGGCTGCTGTAGAAGTTAGTATGTCGTTAGTAGAATTCTTGCGAATATATGAACGAGGTTGCTAAACGTGTTGCAAGTTGGTCGGGCGGTTTTGAATAATGTACGGGCTGTCCGAAATTCCCTCATAGCCTAATCGTAGTTTTTGATATCTCATTATAGGATAAAGTACTACTGAGCGGCTTGTACGATTTGCGTAACGACTAAACGCTAAAGGTACATAAAGCCTATTCCTTCTTTCTTTTGGCATGTCCTAGACGTAAGTATGAAATGATATGAACCTTGGGGTAAATTCTATTCTCTAATACCATGCATGACTTATGATTCTATATTCCTTTAATGCTATTGTCACGAGCCTACTACATGATTGACTAATGAATGATGTATAGAAGTTCCTACTCTTAAAAGAATGGCATGAATAGAAGCATACTCGACTTTCAAAAACTACATCGTGGAAATTGATACATGTACATGAAAGCTGAAACGTTCCTTGCTATGACTTATAATGAAAGATTGGAAAGAATTGAATATGATTATTATCCCAATACTTTAGAGCTAGTTAGTTACTTATTTATCGAGTCTCAAAAGACAAATTGCATTTATGTGGTTGCTTATTATTCTGCTCGTGCTTACCGCTATATCCTTCAATCGAGTCCCGGCCGTGACACGTTTTCGTGCGCATGTTTACTATATTATTCACCGAGTCCCTCATTAGAGGGCCGGACACGTTATATATATATGATGATGATATGATGATATGATGATATGGAGATGGTGGCCGGAGGGCATATATTCCTTATTACCGAGTCCCTTACTAAAGGGCCGGACACGTATATGTTTATGTTTATGATGTTATGATTATAATTACCGAGTCCCTCACTAAAGGGCCGGACACGTTATATATATGTTATATCGTAATGATTATGCAGCTTTGATTACAAAACACTATATTGACATTGATATGAAAACGATACGTTTTGAAATATGTTCAAAGGCAAGTTTTATGAAACTTTGTTTCTTTGCGTTGAGTCCTATACACCTTGTCTCGTATATGATTCTATCTACTATGTTTCATGCTTACATACTCAAGACATATTCCGCACCGACCCCTTTCTTCGGGGGGGCTGCGTTTCATGCCCGCAGGTACAGACACTCGTTGCGGAGATCCGCCAGCCTAGGATATCTACTCAGCTATTTCGGAGTGCTCCTTTGTTCCGGAGCCTAGCTTCGGGGTATAGCCTTTTGATATGTATATATGTTGTTGTTCAGGGTACGGCGGGGCCCTGTCCCGTCATATGATGTCGTTGTCACTCTTAGAGGTCTGTGGTCACATGTGTGGGTCTGTGTGTAGTTGTTGTTTCGTTGTGTGGACATACCGTGTTTGGGGGCGTACCCACCGCGTGGCGCCCCCTTGCCGGCTTGCGTGGATAAATATGTTTATTATGGCAGCTGTGCAGGGAGGTAGCCTTCTCGGCTTATGTTTTGTTGGGACGTTCCCCTATATATATATATATATATATATATGACAGCCTTGCCGGCTTTTGTGCGATATTAACTGTTAAAGGTTGTAACTCTTCAGGAGATAGGTAGCTTTGATATGCATACGTCTTATCTTTATACTTATATCAGTTCGTCCATGCTAATAGTGTATGATTATAGGTAACAGGTGTATACGAGTGTCCAGCTCGGGCACTAGTCACGGCCTACGGGGTTGGGTCGTGACAAGAGTACCATTACTTAAAGTATATTTTTTTCTTTTTCCTGGTACGATTGACAACCGTACTTTCCCGGGACACTTTCCTTTTTAAATGAGGTAAGTGTAAATACGAATCGGAAAAAATAGAACCGCTATAGATGGGGACTCTGTTAGGGACAATCTAAGGTTCTAAGCATAAGGGTTCTAATTATTTGTGTGTTTGTATAATATAAAATGTTTAAGTGATATAAATTATTTATGTGTTTAAATTTCTGCCAAATATAACTGTCATTCATGCATGCGTACTCCGCCACTCCTGGCAGTTATTTTACATTTTTTCTAAGGGTGACGACGCGGGTTGAACTGCGGTCATACCTTCACTAAAAAACCTTTAATACATTCTTTGGAGGTCTCTAAGGTCGAGTGGGCATGCGGTCATCCCACAGCCTTAGAGAGCCCACCTCCAGCTTGTCCCCTTGGATAACCTGTGTCATTCATTTGAAAATCACTCTAGAATAATTAGCGTAGAGCGAAGCCAAATCCCTACTTATATAGTGCATGCTGACCATAGACCAGTTTGGGTATCTTAGACCTACCTTAAACGGACAGGAAAGACACCTTACTGTGTTCAGATGGTGTAAAACCTGAAGACACTGCATCCCACTATTTGCTATTTAGAAGCATTATTATGCTATGTGTGAAATAAATTACTGTTCCTGGGGGCAGGGAACTAACAGTGTCTTGTCTTGCAGATGTCTCATGATGTGCAGTTTAATATGGTTATGGGTCCACCACCAGGTTTAGCGATATGGTGGAAAGGTTTGACTAATGATCAGAAGAAAGAAATAAAGAGTTGTATAGGGCATCTGCCTTCGTTGATGGATATGACTGGGGATCTGGGACTGCTAGAGATCATTATCGGTTATTAGGACAATGACAGAATGGTGTTCAAATTTGGAGAGATAGAGATTACTCTCACTTTAGAAGAGATTAGAAATATCTTGGAAAGTGTAGAAAGTGCCAACAGATCCAAAAAGAAACTAGCTCAGAATATCCTTATCCCTCACAAACCTAGCCCAAGAGAAATTAAAGACATATTTGCTGTCAGTAAAGCCAATTGGGAACAGGGACCCACTATAGCTTTTAGAGAGTTATATGGGAGGTACTCATCCAAACAGGGGTACGAGAACCACATCCTTGAGTTTTTCTCACCCCAATCCTGGGAAGCTAATTGAATACTAGCCTTTATCACTTGCCTATTGGGAACCATGGTATTTCCATAAAATGCTTCCCTAGCTATTGATACCCGAGTTGTCTTCGTTGCCCATGTTGTTCTTAGGGGAGTCACAACAAATAGGCTTACCAAATATTTTGACATCATCCCCATTATCCTATCGGACATATACTGAGATTTGGGAAAATGCCGTGACCATTATTACTATTTCTAAGGTTGCAACTTTTTAATCCAATGGTGAATACTTAAGCATTTAGTCTACCCGTCGAGATCCAGCCCTGAGAAAGGATGTTATATCCCGTATTTTTGTACATCGGGATATTTTAAGCTAATCGCGATAAGTTTAAGACAAGACTATTTTGGGATACGAGGTAGAGACTTTTAACCTTCAATTTTGTTTTAATGCACAAGTTGCTTGTAAATTTTATTTGGTATAGAAATATTAATGGAGATTAGGGATTAATTAACCATAATTAGATTATTAAGTGGGATTAAAAACTTAATTACTTCACTAATTCGCTATTAGTGGCTGTGTGGGCCCCACCCATGGCATGGCCAAATTTGATTGGCTCAATCCATGAGTGGGACATGTGTCCAACACATAGGCATCATATAAATATCAAATTGATGACTAAGGGAGCCATTTATCATCTTCAACCAAAATAGAAAACCTAGAGATAGAAAGAGAGGCTCTCGGCCATGGCTGAGCTTGGTAAGCTCACAAGTTCTTGATCCAAAATAATTTTCTAAGGTGTTCTAGCTAAATTGGAAGGGCAATTGTGACGTGAAAGTGTTCATTAAGGCAACAAGAACAAGTATTAATTCAAGGCACAAATTCTAGCCAAGTTGAGAAGTCAAGTGTTAAGGTAAGGTTTAATCTTCTTTTACATGTATTAAAGATGTTTTGAGCATGTTGTAATGTGTAGATATGGATGAAATTCATGGAACTATGTATGTTGGTGTTGAAGCCGTGTAGGGGCTGTTTTGTATAGAGAATGATGAATTGATTTTACTTGGTATTTTGGTTGTTGTTGTTGTAGATTTTGTGATGAAAATGAAGGTATTTAATAGTTCAAGTTGGAGTTGTAATTGTTTGTGGGCTGTTGTAGAAGTTGATATGGAATTAGTATAGTTTCTTGCATCGAAATGGATAATGTTGTTAACGTGTGGTTGTTGGTATAGTTCATGAATTTGAATGAAAAGAATGTGTTGTTGTTGTTCTTGTTAAGCTTGGAAGATTAAAAGTAATTGAGATTATATGTTGTGTGGTGTGTTGGTTGGGCTATTGTAAGGTTGTTTAGATGAAAATGTTACGACTATGAATCATTAAGAGTAACTTGAATATGTAGTAGTCGTATGTCGATTGTTGTCGAATATTGTGAACGTGGGCTGTTTTGGGATATTGTCCGGAGCGTTCTCGAGTCTTGTTTTGAATAGTCTTGAATTAGTACTTGAATGTGTGGTTATTGATGTTGGCGTGGTTGTTATGTAATTGGTGAAAATAAGGGAAACGTCGTCTAATTATCTAGAAAGGAGTTACTAATATTGGAATACGTTTTGACTCTCCCCGTAGCTTAACCGTAGTTCTTCACATCTTCATATAGGTTGAAGTACTATTGGGTAGCGTATACGTGTTGTGTTGCGAGTAAATGCTAAAGGTATGTAAAGCCTATTCCTTCTTTCTTTTGGCATGTCCTAGATGTAAGTAATGTACGATATGAGCTTTGGGGTAATTCTATTCACAAGTTCCGAGTATGATTTATGATTCTTATTCACTTCTTGTTGTTAGAACTCTCAGGATAGTCGAGCTATTGCCCTCGAGTCTTTTATATGATTGGATAGTAAATGATGCATAAAAGTTCCTATTCTTAAAGGATTCTATAATGAATAATGTCCTTAACTTTCATAAGCTGTCTCGTATTGATTTGATACATGTCTATGATCCTTGAGACTTTCCTTAATATAGTTCGTAATGACATTTAGAGAGAACTTAATATGGCTATCATCCTGATACTCGAGAGTTGATTAGTCTACTTATCTATTGAGTCTCAAAAGATGATTTATGTGCATATGGTTACTTACTACTCTGCTCGTGCATACTGTTGTTACATCTTTCACTGAGTCCCGGGCCGGGTATATTATCACGTACATTTTACTACATAATCCACCGAGTCCCTCACTAGAGGGTCGGGTACGCTATATGATGATATGACTATATGATAATACGATGATATGATGATATGATTATTCACCGAGTCCCATAATGGGCCGGGTACAGTATATGATGATATGACTATTCACCGAGTCCCACAATGGGCCGGGTACGGTATATAACGATATGACTATTCACCGAGTCCCCTAATGGGCCGGGTACGGTATATGATATTGATATGCATGATTTTATTTTATAAGACACAGGTACAGTGAGTTCTTGATTATCATACTTGTCTCCTGGAGTCTCTACTTCAGTTATGATCTTTCTTACTGTTTCCATGCTTCATATACTCGGTCTTGTATCTCAAATGACCGACCCCTTTCTTCAGGGGGGCTACATTTCATTCTCGCAGTACGACGCTCGTTTTGGTGATCCGCCGACTTAGGATATCTATTCTCGCTTATCTTGGAGTGCTCCCTTGTCCCGGAGCCTAGCTGTTTGGTACAAATCCTTTTGTTGTATATATGTGTTTATCCAGGGGTACGGCGGGGCCCTGTCCCGTCATATGATACTATTGTTACTCTTAGAGGTCTGTAGACATATGTGTGGGTTGTATATCGATGTTGTTCAGTTGTGTCTGTATGACTTATGTTTTGGGGCGTTCCCATTCGTAGTGGCAGCCTTGTCGGCTTGCGTATATATATATATATATATATATATATGTCTTGGAAGTTGTGTGTTATGGTAGCCTTGTCGGCTCGTGTATGGCTGGGACGTTCCCCTATATTATGATAGCCTTGTCGGCTTATGTGCGATGTTATCTGTTGATAGTTGTAACTCCTCAGGAGACAGGTTGTTGTGATATGTAAATATATGCGACAGTTTTGAGATGACGTCTTGCCTTTTTATATAAGTTCCTTATCATGTTAGTTATGGGTTGATTATAGCTAACGTGTGTGTGTATACGAGTGTCCAGCTCGGGCACTAGTCACGGCTTACGGAGTTGGGTCGTGACAAAGGATGACTTGGGAGTCGCTGCTATGCCTTGTGGGGTTCAAGATAAAAAAGGATGGGCTCACATCTTTTCCAGACTGAGAGAAGAACATATCAGGTGGAGGGTACCTGATTTTCACTCCAAGACTATCTGTGTTAAGAGCCGTAGACGGCCATATCTACCACTTATGGGCATTAGGGGAATCAGACCCTACACACCATTGAGAGTTCTTAGACAGTTTGGTATGAGACAGGTTATTCCGAATGTGGGTAATATGAGAGAGTTTGTACGAGATTATGAAGAAGGTCGCATCGAGGGAATAAAAGATGCTCAGAAAGATTGGAAGAATGTGATAAGGGAAGATAAGTAGGATAAGGATCCAAACAATCCAAGCCATGATGAAAACTACTATGAATGGCTTAGGGCTGAGTTAGTTGATCTTTGCCACTCCAGGACCATATCGGTGCAAATTTCTCGAGGATAGGGAAACCGCAAATGCAATTCAAGTTAGAAGAATGAAATGACGAATAGAAGGAAGAGAAATGGATCATCAAGCAAAGATAGAATATGATCAAAAGATAATTGAGAGTTTGACAGACGAGGCAGATGCTTCATTGAAGAGTTTGGAATGGCTTGACACTTTTGTTAAGGAAGCCATAGATATGGGGACATCATTGGCTGACGGTCAGAGGGGTCAATGGATTAGGACAGCATTGATGCCAGCACATGTAGCCGTTCAGACTGCCCTTCGAAGGGCCAAGAAGGCACGAGATGATAGGGAACAGGCTTCTATCCGTGGAGTGGACTTTTTCTGATTATTGCATTTACTTTAAAAAGCCTTGTAAGCCCACTTGGGAAAATATCATTAATGAAAAGCACTGGGGATTTTATCTTTGGGAACAATACATTTGTTTTACATATGGCATAATTTTGCTTCATACGCTAGTAGCCTTGGAGCAATGAGGTATAGGAAAGCGAATTATATATTGCCTAAATGCTTACTTGATATAACTGCTTTGTGTGAAAATCATATATATTGTCGAAACTCTTGATTGGTCCACATTCCAGTCACTACCCAAAAGAAAAACCAAAGAAAATAACCATCAAAACCATCAAAACCAAAGAAAATAACCATCAAAACCAAGTTAGCTCCACTTTTAAAAGGTTGATTTACTAATAGGAAATGGAGACCCCAGACAGCATGAGTGCAACTTCGCCTTACATCAACCTAGTCAGTGACGACGAGAATATGGAAGCAACAAGTGAGAAAAACCGACAATGGGACGATAGAATGGCCCTAGCCACTGCTAGAATGAAAGAGGCTATACAAACCACTAAAGCGGCCAATGAGAAAATGAAAGAAGCAGAAACTCTCCTAGCTTATGTTGAGGAACTAACAAAGCAACAGCCTGTCAATCGGGTAAAATGGGGAAAGGTACCTGAAGCACCACTTGGGAGTTATGTCCCACTCAGTCAACAAGAAGGGCTTGAACCTATACCATATGGAAATGCGAACTACTTATCCCCAATCTGAAAGCCTATGGAAACCCGCACGAATCTCAGCTCGAGGAACCTCCAGTTTCGTGCACAATTGTTCTTAAGGGCACAAGATCACATAATTGGGGTACACCAGTAGAGCTGTCAAAACAAGAACTCTTGGAGACTTTGGGAAGCATTGGAGTGTACGCACAAAACCTAAATCTGTTGCCACCATGTGCTCCTTCTATGATTTATAGAAAATGCCTCTACAGCCAAAGTCAGTCAGGACATACCGCCAATGAGTGTGGAGCATTGGAAAGAAAGCTTATCCAATGGATTGACCAAGGGAGAATTAGCCAACTATGGGGACCCCACTCTCTCCTGACTCATGACCAAGGAAGAAACCACCCAGAAAGGATATCAAAGGTTAGGTTCTGGAGGAGCGACTTTTCCAAATTCGAAGAGTCGTACGCCAGAATCCACTCCCTGCTATGTAGCGTGAAAAAGATAAGGGCAGTGCCACAAACCTATCAGGGTCTCCTAGGATCTCCGAAAGAAAGGGTTTGTGTGTATCACCATGGCCACCCCGGCCACGACATTGAAGAATGTGTGAATTTCAAGCTTAAGCAAGAACGCCTCGTGAATGAAGGTCATGTTTGGATCGTCGCGGGAGGATGAGGATAAGAGATGAAGATAAAGAAGATAATGAAACCGGTTTAGTATGGTTGGGTAGAAAAACATAAGTATAGAAAAACATAAGTATCCCTTTACTGCTTTCAATAAGATAGAGTATCCCTGTCCCTTTTTATGTAAACGGAACCACGCTGACTTGATGTCCCGTTGGGGATACGTGGGAATCCTACTTAAGGCCTGGTCAGGGTGGAAAGACTAAGTTTCGGGTAGCATAGGAAAAACCTTTTCTGTGTATGCCTGAACTACGGATGGACCTGATTTCCCTTTGGTGGGATACGTAGGCAGTCTATTTAAGACTCGGCCCTTTTATAATAAAAAAAAACTAAAATCCCCCTTAGTATAGGATGGGTAGAATCAAATTAACCATATAAACTACTTACCGAAAAATTAGTTCCCAAAAAATACAAAAAGACCAAAATGCCCTTGGAATGTGAATCAATCAAGAAGTTGAAACAAAATATATGATTCTACGTGCTATAAACTACAAACAACATGATATTTTGTGTTTGATGCTTAAAACTAATGCTAACTTGGGAGCTTTTGAGTTGTTTTCTCTTATAGACAGGGGTCGATTCGCTGGCACCAGTTATTTGATCAAAAGCTGTCGCAGCGTCCTTAAACCCTCAAGAAGAAAATATGCCTGAAACTCCACCACCGAATATAAATGCTTTAGTAGAAGGTACCCCAACAGTTGACATAGCTGGAATGTCTTTAAAAGAATTAGTCGATGAGACAATTGGCGTCGAAGCCGCAGAAGAAGCAGATCGCCTGAGGGCCGAGAAAGAAAATGCTACTATTGCTGAGGCTAGGAGACCTCCACCCACTTTCCCAAATTTGGATTTACCGATTCCTGATCATTTTTCTCAAACCCAAACTGGGGCTACCTTTCAAACTCCATTACGCTGAAATACCACCCATGTGGGGAGTTCCTCCCACCAAACCCCAGCTTTTCAAACACCAGCTCATGCCACAAAACACAAATGCTTATCAGGCCCCTCAGGAGTTCCTGTGACCCATCCCATACAACTAAATGTCACTTTTCAAGACCATGTCACCCATATTGACTCTTCACCAGAATTGAAGAACATTAAAATGTTCTTTGAAGCAAGAATAGACAAAATAAAGAATGAGATGGGGAAGAAAGTCAGTGAACTGGAACATGGCTCTAAAAAGAAAGAAGGGTTAAGATACTCTGATTTGTGCATACATCCAGACCTGGGTCTACCAGAAGGCTTTAAAATTCTTAAGTTTGATCACTTTAATGGGTCAGGCAATCACGGAGCCCACTTGAGGGCTTACTGCGACCAGTTGGTTGGAAATGGCGGAAACGAAGCTTTGCTCATGAGGTTGTTTAGTCGAAGTATGTCAGGAACGGCTATGGAATGGTTTATCTCTCAAGATATTAGCCGATGGAAAACATGGGAAGAAATGGCAAGTTCATTGATAGAAAGATTCCGCTTCAATGTGAAAAATGTGCCTGATCGCTTCTCATTGGAGAAAATTCGTCAAAAATCGACTAAAACCTACCGAGAATAGGCTAGTCGCTGGAGAGACGAAGCAGCGCGTATGCAACCTGTTGACACCCAATTTTGTCCTTCCTTTATTTAATTTTATATACTCGGGCTTCTAAATTTATCGACGAGCTAAATACTTTATTTTCGCTACTTTTTTATACTTCAAACATTACTAGCAGTACTTTATCACAAATTTTAAATGGTCCGTCATCGTTCATTTTAGGATTTGTACTCGTTAAACTAATTTTTACTTTGTTAAATCATTTACTAATTACTATTCAATTTCACATAGTATATATTATACTAGTTGTCAAATTAGAAGCCAAAAAAAATAGTATTTTCGGGCCAATCTTTAAGCCCAAATCAATTCATTATCCTCTACCCAATTCATCCAAACGGACCAGCCCATTACCTTATATTATCCAACCCAAACTTTCAGTCAGCCCATTATCACTACCCGACCCGACCCGGTCCACTTCCATTCCTAATACATCTCAGAACCCTATCTTCTTCAGCAAAAAAAAAAAAACTCAGCTGCAGCTCCTCTCTCACTCATCTCTTTCATTCTTAGCAAAAGGGTTCAGCTCCTTTCAGCAATGGCAGACCATGCCACCCCTATTTTCGTGCAATACCTCCCTTTCTCCTTGTCATCTCCTCTCTTCTCTCCCTTCCTCCATTTCTAGCCAAAACTTTAGTCCCTTTTACCGTTCCAGACTTGGCTTCCCCATTTCCACATAACAACGTCCCTATATCTGCTTTGCTGTCGTTGACGAAAGAGGGCCTTGTATTTTCTCCAAACACAACAAACCTCGAAAGGCGAGAGAAAATCGATCCATTTTGGGATGAATCTGCAGCAAATCACATACAGATAACGGGTCCATTTGACCCGATTCAAAATCATTCAAAAAACCCGCCCTAAATCTCAGTCCGTGACCTTCTTTCAAAACCCTAATGTCAGCTATAAATACGTCTCTAAGTGCTCAGCCGAAAAGGAGGGAAGATTGGGGGGAAAAGGGGGATATTTTACCACGTTCAATTTTTTATTTTTCACTCCTACTCTAAATCTTGGGATTTGTTCAAATTCTGTTCTGTTTTGAGCGTAGTCATTATTTTCGTTTTTTTTAGATTATTCGAAAAATCAAACCAAATCTCTCTTTTAAAAAGATATACTGTTTTTGCTGATATTGAATTTTCGATTCGAAAGACTTTTTTCGAGTTCGAGTTCGTCGAGTTCGAGCCTAGATCCGAGACTCCCGCACCCTGTTCACTGCACCACGAAAAGGTAATTTACTATTCCTTTTATTGTTTTCAATGATTATTTGAGTGCTGCGTACGTTTATGTGATGCCTTTGATTAATTTTATATCGGTTTAGGTTTATAGTGTTTTAGCTATGTTATATCTGTCTAATTTAGATTAGTCTGTTTAGTTTAGTCTGAGTTGCTTAATTCCGATTTGTATGCTTCATTGGATTGGTCATATGTTAGTTTAGATGGGTAGTCTGTTAATCATGTCTATTTGCTTAACTTTTCTGATGATTAAGTGGTCTGTAGTGGTTTATTTAGATTTTGTTCTGATTAGCCATGTGTTAATTAGTCTATAGCTGTTTAAGTTTTTGACTGTATGTTTAATATTGATTAGCAACATGTTAACTTAGGTCTAAATTGCTTAGTTGTGCTATACAGATTTGAATTTTGGTTAGTTATGTATTAGTTAGCCTGCAGCTTGTCTAACTGGCCTTTATATGTTTAATTTCTACCTATAGGTTAGTTTGAGTCTATTATGTTCCATATGCTTAGTTTGGCTTTATATCCTACTGTTTTGGTTTACAAGTTTATATATTTAAGCATTGTGGCCTGGGTTCTAGTTTGGTGTGTTTTGATTGGTATAAGTTTTCTTAGACTAAAATGACTTCTGAAAGCCTATTGACACTTGGTTTTGCTCAGTCTTAGCCTTTGCTCGGTTTTATTTTGGTTTATTCATCTATAACTTGATTTAAGTGAAGTTAGTTTGGTTAAACTTGTTTATTAAGTTCAATATGTGGACCCTGCTTATTCAAAATGATAACTGATTGCTTGGGGAACTTATGTTAGTTTTGACCTTGGTTACATATTGATTGATAAACCTGTGAAGGCATACTAGTTTTGAACCTAAATGATATGAAAATCTTATTTCGTTTAATCCAGTTTGTACATGTCACCTTAAATTGGTCTTTATTGGTCAGTTGTATGATGAATCACCTATGAACCTGTGGTGCATTTGATTAAAAATCTTTTACTCAAAAGTGGCTTAGATGACTATCATATTGTTATTAATAGGAGTTAAGGCTCATTCGCTTACTAAAATAGGCTAGAAATAGTAAGGTGAGCATGTTTAGGATGGCGCTTTAAGGCTATTTCAGGTAAAATTCAATGCGCTTATCCCAACTGTGTTAAGATAGGTTATTTATCAAAATTTGAACGTTGACATGGTTATAGATCTGCTTGTATATCCTTTTTTCTGTTAAGAGGTAGTGGAATACCCCTAGCTTCTTCAATCTCTTCTTTCTTTGCATGACTTGGGGAGTTCCAAATCCCAACACTCAATGATCTTTCATGAGGTAAAGCAACTGTTGCTTAAGAGGGTTGAAGTTGTTATTACAATTTGGGGTGTTTAATTTAAACGAAATAGCTACTGCTTTGCAAGAATGTGCCTGCTGCCCCATTGTGTTAATGTTTTCTTGCTGCTGCACTTTTGAACTCAAAGTACTACACTTTGGTGAAATAGTTGTTGGTTTAAAACCAACAGATACTGCACTTGATGTTGCCATTGTCATGAGAAGTTTGTTGCTGCACTTGACTATACTTCATTAATGTTATTGTTGCATATGGTAGCAAACTGCTACTGTATTGGTTCCCATTCTTAAGGCTAAGTACTGCTGTATTTTTAGCCTAACTGTTGCTGGTTTCTTAACTAAAAAAAAACTCTTTGCAATTTGGCTGCCTTGCTAAGGATATTTATGGCATTCTTTAGCTATTATTTGGCTGTTGTGATTGCTCCAAACAGTTGCTGCAAATCTTGACCGTTTACACCTCCTTTTGGGAAGTGTTTTACTGCGGCAGTTTGGCTGAATTATTGCTGCACTTGAGGGTTGAATATGTTCATCTGGGCTGTTATCTTGTTGTTGATTACCTTTTTGCTACTTCAATGCAACTTGAGAAGTTAAAAAGAACAGATTGCTACACTTAGATGTTTTTTTTTACTGATTCGAACATATACTATACCTAGGCCGAATGTTTATAGTGACCCATATAGATTTTGGACTTCTCTGTATGTTATTCCTTGAGCCTTAATTGTTTCTATTGAATGCTATGATGTTGCATAGTGATTCATCTGCCCAACTTGTGTGTTTTGTTTAGATTAAGTGTAAAATTGTTTATGCCTTAGTATAAATATTTAGACGTATACTAATCCTTTTCTTTTGTCTTTATGCATGACCCTCGCACACGAGTCCAAGGGATTCGTTTTCCTCCGCATTCGGTGTTGGGCTAAAAGCCCAACGTACCCTCTCTCTGTCCAGCCCACCCTTATCCGCAGCCAAGGGAAAGAAAACCAAGTTCTGAGCCAAAAGCCCAATAATTAAAAAAGACAACAGCAGCAGTCCTTAAAAGTGGGCCCAACCCATTTTAACATCATTTGCTCCTTCATTTCATTTTTTATGCATTTTGATTTGTATTGGTGCCACTAACGTTTCATTTGTTGTTTCCTTAGCTAAATGAACCACAGTAGATTAGTATGGAATTTAGTTTAGTCAAGGGGTAGTTAATTTAAGAAAGACCGATTAGTTCCATAAGCTTCATTTTCCTTTTATGTCCAAACTATTTATAGCATCTAATATTTATTTTACTTATTAATTTGCAAATAGCGTAATTATGCACTTGAGTCAATGGAATCATATTTTATTCTTACTATCTTAAAATTTCAAAACGCTACTAATACACAAATATAAATTCAATGACTTTTTATAAATAATTTCTTCAAGATTTATCAAATTATACATATTTTAGTTGAATACAACTAAATAAAGTCAGAGGAAGAAAATCCACTACTTTTATGCATTTTATTTTTTAAATAAGTCTAGATTTTCTATACCATTTTACTCATATAATATAATTTATCCCAAGTTTAAATTGGCTAGTCTTTTTAAAAGCTTCTAATTATGCGAAATTTATTCACATTTTGCAAGTTCCAATGGCATTATTATTCCAAACCTTAGCAACATTTGTAAGTTTATTTTGGCATCTGAAGTTTCCTTTTATGTAAGATTATTATATTTGGTACGAGCTTTACTATAAATAACATTTTTTAAAGCCTTAGTTATATTTATGAGTATTATTTAGACAGCATCATTATATTCTTTCTCCAAAGCTCTAACAACCTTTATAAGTCTTATTTTGAAATAACATTTAAAATCCTCTTTTATGCAAATTATTATATTTTTTCTAAAATCTTATTTTAAGCAACATTCTTATATTTCCCCTAAATACCCTTAGCAACATTTCTTAGCCTAACTAATCATAAGTCCGGTCGGTTAACCATTATTAATGGAATTTAGAGGATGCCTAATACCTTCCCTCTAGATTAGTTGAACCCGTACCTAGAATTTTGGTTTTGTAGACTTTAAAATAAAATCACCTTTAGAAATAACTTTAAATAAACTTTAGGTGCCCTAATTCACCGTAAATAATTAGGTGGCGACTCCCGTATTTTAAATAACCCCGGAATTACCCGGATGTTGTAAACTATTTTGACTTCGGTTAAAATAGGGTATGACACAACCACCCATGACTGAAGCTGAGCTGGTAGCCGCATTCATACGATACTAGAAAGCTGATTGCTTTGACAAGATGATAACTATGAAAGGGAGTTCCTTTGCAGATTTAGTTGTCGTTGGGGAAGATATCGAGGATGGCCTCAAGACCGGCAGAATCGTTAGTGTACTAAACAGATCAGGTGCGTCTGGCACCATGGGTGGCAAAAAGAAAAGAGAAGATATAGACTATGTTTCTAGAGCTACTAGCCCGAAAAGCCAAGGAAAAGAGGTATCCTAAAAAAATTCAAATAACTACCAATCACCTCCACCAACCAACTATATAACCACTTCACCCCAATATAGCCCAATGTCTGTGTGCTACGCATAACTTGGATATCAAGCTCCACAACTAAATTATCAAATACCCGTACCAAGCAACCAAGCTCCAAGACCAAATTGTCGAATGCCAGCACCCAATAACCAAGCCCCACAAAACCAGACTTTCCAGAATCAGCCTCCGCCAGCAAACTATGAGGCACCCCAAAGGAAACCTATGAGAGCATTCACTTCTTTTCCAAAATCAAGGATAAGTTTATTTGCCAAGCTAAGAGATGCCGAGTGAATAAGCGCTGTCCTACCAAAACCTGCTAATCCACGAATCGATGGTACTGGCCAAATCTCACTTGCGCCTATCATTCTAACCAAGTTGTCCATGCCACCGAATATTGCATAAACCTAAGGCATAAATTACAGGATAGGATTGGTAATCATGAGCTTATCCTAGAGCCAACACCTCCAAATGTGGACACAAATCCGCTCCCAAAGCATGGAGGAAACCAAATTCACATGATAGAAAGAGATTATGAATGCGAAGAGAGCCCGGCAATAATTCGTCCAGATATGGAAGTGTTAGAGAGCACCGTCGCCTCGTTGTCTTCACAGAAGCAGGAAGAAGTGCTAGGCCCTTTGACAAAGAAGTCTGAGATATCTTCCATAGCCAAAAGAGAGCCTTTAGTGCTCAAATATCCCTCAACAGTCATTTGAATTCATAACAAGTCATTCATATTCAAAACATCAGGATCAATTGAGAATGCACCCTTTGTGATCAAACTACCGCACCAAATGATGGTCAATAAAGAAAAACAGATAGCTATTGTGGTTCAGGGTATGACCAGGTCAGGAAGGTGTTACGCCCCAGAAGAACCTGTGCTCGAAGCACCACATCACGAAAACCCTCAGAAAAGACCAATCACTGAAGGCAAAGCTGAAAACTTCTGGAGGCAAATGCTAATTAAGGATTATTCGATTGTTGAGCATTTGCATAAGACTCCTACCAGGATATCAGTAATGTTGTTACTACTCAGTTCGTCTCAACATCGCTTAGCCTTGATGAAAGCTTTGGATGAAGTCCAAGTGCCCGCCGGCACTGCAAGTGAAACATTGGCCGAGATCGTAGGGTATGTTATACGAGCGCATAGGCTTTCATTTTCTGATGATAAATTACCAAGAGAGGGTAAGGCTCATAATAAGGCTTTGCACATAACAGTCAAGTGTCGTGACAATATTATTCCTCAAGTGCTAATTGATGGAGGAGCTGGGTTGAATGTATGCCCTGTGACGACTCTGAAACAACTCGGGTATGATATTGGCAAGATTCGTCAGAGTCGAACCAACGTAAAAGCTTATGATGGCGCTAGCAGCGACCCAATTGGAGAAACAGATCTACATATGGGTCCCGCGGAGTTCGTAGTGGAGCTCATCATCATGGATATCAAAACAAGCTACAACTATTGTTAGGCTGACCATGGTTGCACGCCACCGAGTTTGTAGTATATTCGTTACACCAGTCTCTTAAATTCATATGGGATGACTAATAAGTCGTGATTCACGGCAAGGGAAGTGCCCACAACTATCCAGATAACTCTATGCCAGTCATAGAGAAGTCGCCAGTGGGCTCTGATTTTCACACTGTTGAGCTAGCCATGGTAGATCGTAGGGGAGATAATGAAGATACCCATATGCCACTGGTCTACAAAATGGTCGCTACAACTATGATAAGGAGTGGTTTTGAGCCCGGGAAAGGTCTAGGAAAGAACTTACAAGGAATCAGAGAACCAGTGAGTATCAAACATGGGAAGTATCAATTTGGGGTTGGATACGAGCCATGTGAGGCAGAAGAAGAAGAAGAAGAAGAATTGGACCAAGAGGCCCCGTTGAAATGAGAAAGTCGTTCCCTCACCTATACCAGTCCTTTACAGCATGCCCATTAGGTCACAACAGCGAGGATCCAGAAGAGGGTTTAAGGACGTTGTTTTGGGAGGAAGAATGCACAGCCATCATTGAATAATGCTTTGAAGCATCAGAGATTCGCCATGCTGAACCAGGAGAGACAACAAGCGGATGAACTTCTACCCCGTTGTTCACCTTTGTGGTAGAAAGAATGCTTATTTTCAGAAAAAACGGTGAAAGTCGGCTTTGAGGCTCGCTTTATCACCTTTTCATGGTTTATTTATGTGTTGTTTAATAACAAAAATGGTTCGATGTTCCATTTCGAGTCAGGACCACAGTTTGTGTCACTCTTTCAAATTTCAATGAAAATGCCTCAAAGTTCATAATAAAGATAAAATCGTTTTACTAGACCTATATATATATATATATGCGCTTTTTAAAATTGCTTTTGCATGATTAATAACCGTGTTATTTTATTTTACAGTAATAATATAGAGGCCACAAATAATGTCATGACATATTACGAAACAAGTAAAAATGACGACGAACAAAATGACGATCAAGAAGAAGAGATAACTGAACCAGAAGGATTGATAGATGTCGAAGAAGAGTATAAGAACAGACCAACGCCAAACTTAGAGGAAACAGAGGCAATTAATTTAGGAAATGAGGAATTGGTTCGGGAAACTAGGATAAGCCTGCACTTGACAGAAGCTGAGAAAGAAGGGTATCGGAGCCTGTTGAAAGAGTATGAAGATGTCTTTGCTTGGTCACACGCCGATATGCCGGGTTTGAGCACGAATATTGTCCCCCATAGGTTACCAATCCTTGAAGGATTTGCCCCAGTAAAATAGAAAATCAGGCAGCCTAAGCCCGATGTCAGCATCCGGATTAAAGAAGAAGTAGAAAACCAGATTCAATCGGGAGTTGTTGAGGTGACACCATACTCGACATGGTTGGCAAACATAGTCCGGTACCAAAGAAAGATTGGAAAATAAGGATTTGTGTGGACTACCATTATCTCAACCGCGCTAGCCCAAAGGATAATTTCCCACTCCCAAATATTCATATACTTATTAATAACTGCGCCAAGCATAAGGTGCAATCTTTTGTGGATTGTTACGCAGGCTATCATCAAATATTGATGGATGAAGAAGATGCTAAAAAGACAGCATTCATGTCACGACCCAACCCCGTAGGCCGTGACTAGCGCCCGAACTGGGCACCCGTACGTACCGAAAGCCACAAATAATAACTCAGATATTTAGAAAAATTTTGGGCAGAGTTTCCTCTGTTTTTCCTACTAACCAAAATTTACCTGCACAAGAAAATACCAACAGAGGCCACACAGGGCCAATATAGCCATATACATATATATAGGCGAGCCGACAAGGCCGCCGCGGTGGATAAACCGCCCGAACATACCATACGTGCATATAACTGTACAGACATAACCACACCCACAGACATGTCTACAGACCTCTAACATACAGAACAGAATCAGAAGACGGGACAGGGCCCCGCCGTACCCAAATAATCATATATATACAGAACATAGATACAACAGAACATATATACCAAAAGTATCAGCTCCGGATCAGAAAGGAGCCCTCCAGACGTTGACAGACGATACCTAAAGCGGCGGCGTACCGTGCGCGCGTACGTTCCGGGCATGTAACACGCCCCCGAGAGACGAGGGGGTCGTACGAAATGTACCGAGTATGTAAAGCGAAAACATAACATACATAATAAAATACCCCAGTCGGATATGTAAAATCGTAACGGACGGAGATACGTAAATGTAGCGGACGAATCGGATTCGTAGCGAGTCGGACTTACGGAGTACGTACGTACGTAATCATATTATGTCGGACTTAGGAAAGGTACGGACGGATTCATAATTTAATCGGATCTCGAAATGTGTTACGAGACGGAATCGAATAGTCGTACGGATCTCAAATGTGACGGTAACGCAGTCCAAATCGGACATACGTAATCGTAACGTACGTAATTATGCATGCAGAGTCATAATCATATTCAGACGTACATATCAAATGTCGGATCATAATCAAATACAGACAGATCCCGGCCCTTTAGTAAGGGACGCGGTAACGTAACCCCCTCGTAGTACGGGACGCGGTGGACGTATTTAATCGAGATCAAATGCCATCCCGGCCGCCATCCCCATAATCTCACATAATCGATCATAATCGGATCGGATCATCCGGATACGACGGATCCCGGCCCGCACATCCGAGGGACGCGGTGAACAATGCAATGAAGTGCACGAATCACAGAACCTGGCCCGGGCGCAGTGAAGGAAGCGTTGAGGCATCCACGAACAAACAAATGAGAAACCATATACATACAGACCGACGGACGGACTTAACAAAACCGAAATAGTTAGAAAAAGTATCGGATCGAATATCGATTATATCGAACGGTAGTGTCCGGAGTAATCGTTCCGGATGTCGGACTAATATCAAGATTCGATAAGATGGTCATAATACTTATTAGTTAGCAGACGGAAACATAATTAAGAGTTACTTAGAAAGAACAGACAGAAATGGATCAGTTTGAGCCATACCGGGAATATCAGGGTTTTGCGGGCCCACCTCGGACCCAACCGTAATAAATACGTAAATTATGGATAATAAACCTTAGGGAGTCATCCATAATCATCTTAGAGTGTTTCGACTCCATTTATGGAAGTTACATACTTATAGTGTGGTCAATTTAGAGAAAACGTTTCAATCTTACTGAATGGTTTTGAGCTATTTTCAATCTCGAATTCCGAGAAGCAGAAGTACAATCGAGGCTCGTTTTCAAGCCTGTTGGACTCAGAACATGCCAAAGAATAAAGGGCAGGGCTTTACATACCTGGATTGCGCCTTACGCTTGTCAAATCTCACTTCCCGTTTCGTCCAAAAACTGCAAATGGTCATTCTTACCAATTACTATTCATGCAAACTAATATTTCAACTTGGTTAAGTATTTGGCTACCGAAATTTCGGCAAAGCACTTCCCCTATAAATATGATGCCCCCGAGATTCATCTCGGCTCAATAACAATCAACAACAAGCCAACAACAATACCAAGAATACACAAGTAATTATCATAAAACACACTATAATGTAATTAGTCATTTTTCCAACATAAACAACAAATTCCATTCTAACTTCACAATATCTAACTAATATCATTATTCTCATATTCATTAACTAACCCAAGGTTATTCAAACATATTTCAATGACTTTCCGAACAATATTCACGAATTCAAGTATTTCCATCAATTCCATATTCTATCCTAAACTTCCACAATTGCCATAACATAAACGACTAGCATCGTTTCCTTCCAAATTCATTCACAACGATCATGGTTTGCATTCTAACAACTTCATACTTCTAATTACATAAACTACTACAACATTACATATGTTCACCTTACAATCTTATAACATTTTTCCATAACAATAAATACCATTAACCTTTCCTTTACTTCATAGGGCCATAACAACATAATTAACATACTAAACAAGTTCAACCATTTTCCTCCACTCCACTACACCCCACGGCTACAACACAAACACACACACACACGGCTCATTCACACACAATCACAACTCCATAATTTCCATGCAATTTCACTTATTCTAACATTCACAAACCTTCCATAACATAAAAGAAAACATGACATACTTGCCTTTCCTCAATACCATGGCTCACGGCCATGGACAAATTCACACATACACACGGCCATGCACACACACACCACACTCCCTTAATTCTCATCCAATTCTAGCCATTCTAACATGCATACTCATTTCATAACACAAAAGAATAGAATTCATACCTTATTCTTCAAATTCCAACTTGCCGCAAACGTCGTTCTTTTGCCAAAATAGTTGTATCACTTCGTAGAGAATCTTGCACTCATTAATAATCTCACAAGAAATGGATTTTTGAACCAAGGATTTAACTCCAAGAATTTTTTTCTTTCCTTTTTTCTCTCTTTCTTTCTTGGCCGTTTTTCCTCCTTTGTTCTTGTTCTTGATTTTCCTTTGTTTTTCTTGAATTTTCTAGATGATAAGGTCCTTTATAATTAATTAATCACATGATTAATTATTTGGGGTTGGGCCAAGGCCATATGGCCGGCCACCCCTCTCTTTTGGGCCTTGTTTCTCTTCCTTTTTTTTTGGCCCAATTATTCATGAATCATATTTTGAAATTCCCGAAATAAATTTCCAAAATTCCAATTTTGCCCTTAGGCCCTCTCCGATGTTTTCACATTCAAACTTCCACATCCGCCACACCTACTAAGAAAAATCCAAACATGGCCTCCTTTCTCATAAATCTCAATTATTTCGAATTTTCCGATCATGCGAAAAGGCGGGATATAACATCCTCCCCCCCTTTAAAACATTCGTCCTCGAATGTTAATTCAACCTCATGGTAGATCAAAATCAGTCGGGGAGGTCTTCTTGCCATTTACATACTTGCACTTAATCGAAGAATTTGTAGCGGCCTTCATTTTCCAACTTCATCCATCTTTTTTCGATATCGCCGTATTAGAGTTGTTCGTACCGTCTTAAATCGGATATACGGCGGACGTAATCTTAACCGAATTCCAATGAGGATCAAATGGACGTAAGACGAATCATATTCGAAGTCGAAGTACAAATACGACGGGAGACGTAATCATATCCGACGATTATCTTAAGCAAATTCAAATTCGAAGTCGGACGTACGAGTATATCAGACGGGTCTATAATCAGAGTCAGACATATAGAGATTTATCGGACAGATTTCGAAATCAGAGTCAGACGTATAGACACATACACCAGACAGATTCACAGTCGAGGTCAGATGTACAGACGTATGTCGGACAGATCCGTGATCAGGGGTACATACGTAAATATATCGGACGTATTCGTATCGTAGTCGGATGTACGAAATTTATCGTACGTATTTGAAGTTAGAATCGGACGTACCGAAGTATATCGGACGTAATTATGAGCGGAATCGACGTACGAGGTATATTAACAAAAAACGTAATCGAGATTCCAGAAGCACTAAGGTATAGTAAACAGAGTTTCATCGAACATAGGGGCGTAGAAATATAGCGTATAGAATCACAATCAGAGATACAGAATATAGTTAACCAGAACACAATACAGTTCAGATGCACATATTTTCAGAAAAGATTAATTGCATACCTGGGTCCACATTTGGCGACGCATCCGGGTCCCGCCGGCCAGTCAAAGCGTATATGCGGTTCGAAGGACCGCGACCGGGAGCTCCGCCGCGACCCCCGCCGCGTCACCCGCGCCGGCATACCCCGCCCCGTGGGGCGCGGGCCACCGAGGGAGAAGATGAGCGAAGAATCGACCCCGGGTCGGGCCGAGCCACCCCGAACCGCCCTTATACGGCACTCTCTCACCTCGATGATCCGGACTACCGCAAAAATAACGGTGCGCCCGTAGCGCGGTCACTCCCCCGGATGGGGCTTACCACAATAAGTACACCGGGGCATAGGTGGCCTAGACTGACCCGAACCCCTACTCATCTGCGGGCCTGATGCCCTGAAATCCTGGCTGGCCCCAGACGGGCCCGCATCATCGAAACGCCTGCCGGCGGACTGTGCACTCCGGCCTGACGGAGGGGGAAATCTACCGGACTGCTGCTGAGGCCATCCGCCTCGGGAGTCTCCGGAATACCCCGCAGGTCTGGCCCTTTTGGGCCGCCTCCTATCATAATCCGACCGAGACCGGTCCTCCTTATGTCGGTCCTCTACGCCCGTGCATAGGCCGCAACCGGCGATATCCATACCGCTCCGCAGGCCGCCATCGCCACGCAAAGCAATCGACCAAATAGGGGTCCAGTCCCATCACGTACCGGTGCATCCGGTCCTCCATATCGGCCACGATCGTCGGCGCATATCGGGCCAGAGAGTCAAACTCCAAATTGTACTCTCGAATACTCCTGCCCCTCTGCTTTATCTGCAAAAATCGGTCAACTCTCGCCCGCCGCAGCTCTGGTGGTAAAAAGTGGCGGAGGAAGGCAGCCGAAAACTCGTCCCACGTGGCTGGGGGAGCACTCTCACCCCTGGACAGCCCCCAGGACTCATACCAATTTAGGGCAACGTCCCGCAATCTATGTGCAGACAAGCTCGACAGACTCGGTCGGTGAAGCCCGACTAATCCCAACGAGCGCCGCATCCGCCGAATGAAATCACGGGTCCTCGTCGGGCTTAGACCCGAAGAACTCGGGGGACCACATGTCAAGAAATCGCGGACCCTCGGCTATCACGCCGTCATCATCGTCACCTCTCGTCCGCGTCCGCGAACTCCGTCCGGCCACTATCGTCGCAACGGGCCACCGGACCGCCTCTCTCAATGTCCCGTCCTCCGCCCCGGCCGGGGGGGCGCCGGCGCCGCCGAGGGGCTCGCTCCGGCCTCATCCGGTGGCGGAGTGGCCGAACCCTCCGACCGAAGTACAACACGGCGTGGTCCGAGCACGAGCCCGGTAACTCTCGCATCTGGATAGTCTCTCCCTCCTTCGCTTTGCCCTTCTGGGCCCGCCTTCTTCGGAGGCATCGCTCGAAAACATAACAGATCGTCAGAAGGGAAAACATCCTAATAACACAGCTCTAACGCACGATCTAAGAGTCAAAGAAAGGGTAACATAACATCCTAGATGTCCTGTAGCCTCCGTTTATAGATGTGGGGCCCAACACACCGATAAACAAGACTCTACTAGACACGGCCTGCAGACATTCCGAGAACCGACCGCTCTGATACCACTTTTGTCACGACCCAACCCCGTAGGCCGTGACTAGCGCCCGAACTGGGCACCCGTACGTACCAAAAGCCACAAATAATAACTCAGATATTTAGAAAAATTTGGGCAGAGTTTCCTCTGTTTTTTCTTACTAACCAAAATTTACCTGCACAAGAAAATACCAACGAGAGGCCACACATAATAACATAGCCATATATATATATAGGCAAGCCGACAAGGCGCCGCGGTGAATAAACCGCCCAAACATACCATACGTGCATATAACCGTACGACATAACCACACCCACGTACATGTCGCGGCCTCTAACATACGAACGAGAATCGAAAGACGGGACGGGGCCCCGCCGTACCCAAATGATCATATATATAGAACATACATACAAAGAAAGATATATACCAAAAGTATCGGCTCCGGATCAAAGGAGCTCTCCAAAACCGACCGAACCGATATCCTAAAGCGGCGGCGTATCACGCGCGCGTTCGTACCGTGGGCATGTAACACGCCCCCCGAAGAACGGGGGGTCGGTACGAAAGATGTACCGAGTATGTAAAGCGGAAACATAACATACATAATTAAAATAACCGAGTCGATATGTAAAATCGTAACGGACGGAAATACGTAAATAGAGCGGACGAGAATCGGATTCGTAGCGGAGTCGGACTTACGATGTACGTACGAATCATAGTCGGACTTACGAGCGTAGGAAAGGATAGCCGGACGGAGGAATCGATTCGGAATCGGATCGAGACGTACATAAGTGTGATCGTCGTATCGAATCCGATTTCTCAAATGTGATGACATGTAGTCATAGTCCAAATCGAATCAGAACGTAACGTAACCGACACGAATCATGCATGCAGAGTCATAATCATATGCGTACGTACATATCGTAAATCGGATCCCAATCACATACGTACGTATCCCGCCCTTTAGTAAGGGATATCAAACGAACCCGCCCTCGTAGTACGGGACGCGGTGGATACATGTAATCATATATCAAATGCCATCCTGGCCGCCATCCCCATAATATCACATAATCGATCATATCGATCGTATCGGATACGGACAGTATCCCGCCCGCACATCCGAGGGACGCGGTGAACAATGCAATGAAGGTGCACGAATCACGAACCCGGCCCGGGCGCATGGAAGGAAGCATTGAGGCATCCACGAACGTACAAATGAGAAACCATATACATACGGACTCGACGTACGTACTTAATAAACCGAAATAGTTCGAAGGAACGTATCAAATCGAAATAGTCGATTATATTACGCAGTGTCCGTAATCGTTCCGAGTCGGACTAATATCAAGATTCGATCAGATGGTCATAATACTTATTAGTTAGCGGACGGAAACATAATTAAGAGTTACTTATGAAAATTCGGACATAAACGGATCAATTTGAACCATACCGGGATATCAATTGTGGGCCCACCTCGGACCCAACCATAATGAAATACATAAATTACGGATAATAAACCTTAGGGAGTCGTCCATAATCATCTTAGAGTGTTTCGACTCCATTTATGGAAGTTACATACTTATAGGTGTTTAGAAGAAAAACGGTTCAATTAACGAATGATTTTAGCTATTTTCAATCTCGAATTCCGAGAAAAGTACAATCAAGGCTCGCTTTCAAACGTTAGACTCGAACATGCCAAAGAAGGAAAGGGAAGGCTTTACATACCTCAATTATTTTCAATCTCAATTCCCGTTTCGTCCAAAAACTGCAAATGGTCATCCTTACCAATTACTATTCATGCAAGTTAACACTTAAACTTTGGTTAAGTATTTGGCTACCGAAATTTCGGCAGCACCTCCCCTATAAATATGATGCCCCCGAGATTCAACTCGGCTCAAAACAATCAACAACAAGCCAACAACAATACCAAGAATATCAATAATTGTCATAAAACACACTATAATGTAAGTAGTCTTCTTTTCTACATAAAGCAACAAATTCCATTCCAACTTCACAATATCTAACTAATATCATTATTCTCATATTCATTTGCTAACCCAAGGTTATTCAAACATATTTCAATGACTTTCCGAACAATATTCACGAATTCAAGTATTTCCATCAATTCCATATTCTATCCTAAACTTCCACAATTGCCATAACATAAACGACTAGCATCGTTTCCTTCCAAATTCATTCACAACGATCATGGTTTGCATTCTAACAACTTCATACTTCTAATTACATAAACTACTACAACATTACATATGTTCACCTTACAATCTTATAACATTTTTTCCATAACAATAAATACCATTAACCTTTCCTTTACTTCATAGGGCCATAACAACATAATTAACATACTAAACAAGTTCAACCATTTTCCTCCACTCCACTACATCCCACGGCTACAACACAAACACACACACACACGGCTCATTCACACACAATCACAACTCCATAATTTCCATGCAATTTCACTTATTCTAACATTCACAAACCTTCCATAACATAAAAGAAAACATGACATACTTGCCTTTCCTCACTACTATGGCTCACGGCCATGGACAAATTCACACATACACACGGCCATGCACACACACACCATACTCCCTTAATTCTCATCCAATTCTAGCCATTCTAACATGCATACTCATTTCATAACACAAAAGAATAGAATTCATACCTTATTCTTCAAATTCCAACTTGCCGCAAACGTCGTTCTTTTGCCAAAATAGTTGTATCACTTCGTAGAGAATCTTGCACTCATTAATAATCTCACAAGAAATGGATTTTTGGAACCAAGGATTTAACTCCAAGAATTTTTTTCTTTCCTTTTCTTTTCTTTCTTTCTTGGCCGTCTTTCCCCCTTTGTTCTTGTTCTTGATTTTCCTTTGTTTTTCTTGAATTTTCTAGATGATAAGGTCCTTTATAATTTAATAAATCACATGATTAATTATTTGGGGTTGGGCCAAGGCCATATGGCCGGCCACCCCTCTCTTTTGGGCCTTGTTTCTCTTTTTTTTTTTTGGCCCAATTATTCATGGATCATACTTTGAAATTCCCGAAATAAATTTCCAAAATTCCAATTTTGCCCTTAGGCCTTCTCCATTGTTTCCACATTCAAACTTCCAGTAGGTGAAAACCACCTTGAACATTTAAGAAGATTCTTTGACAGACTCCGCAAGTATGATTTGAAGTTAAATCCTACAAAATGTGCATTTGGAGTGCCTGCTGGAAAATTACTAGGGTTCGTAGTCAGTCGTCATGGTATTGAGTTAGATCCCACCAAGATCAAAGCAATCCAAGAGCTACCACCGCCGAGGACAAAGAAAGAGGTCATGAGTTTCTTAGGAAGGTTGAATTACATTGGACGTTTCATCGCCCAGTCCACAGTGATCATAGAGCCGATCCTCAAACTCCTCAGGAAAGACGCTCCAACTAAATGGACAGAGAACTGTCAGAAAGCCTTCGACACAATCAAGAGATACTTGTCAAATCCACCTGTTTTGGTCCCGCCTAGGCCAGGAAGTCCTTTGCTGCTATACATGTCTGTATTAGAAAATGCTTTTGGATGCATGTTAGCACAAAATGACGAAACAGGCAAGAAAGAGAGAGTCGTCTATTACATCAGTAAGAAGTTCACACCCTGCGAATCCAAATATTCCTTGGTGGAAAAGACGTGTTGCGCTCTAACCTGGGCATCCCAGAAGTTGAGACATTATATGACTACGTACACAACCCATTTGATCTCAAGAATGGATCCACTAAGGTACATCTTTCGCCAGCCTATGCCCATAGGGAAGTTGGCCAAATGGCAAATGCTGTTAAGTGAGTTCGACATCCAATACGTCGCGCAGAAAGCAGTTAAAGGGCAAGCATTGGCAGATCTACTGGCAGGAAGCCCGGTAGATGACAATCCGGTACCTTTAAAGACTTGCTTCCGAGATGAAGAAATAATGACAATTGAAGGCAAAGAAAGTGAAGACGAGTCGGGATGGAAAGTATACTTTGATGAAGCAGTCAACTTTAAGAGATCGGGAATTGGAGCCGTCTTGGTTTCAGACTCGGACCAATATTATCCAGTGGCGGCCAAGTTAAGCTTTAATTACACCAACAACATGGTTGAATACGAAGCCTGTATCTTGGGTCTACGTTTAGCTCTCGACATGGATGTGAAAGATCTTCAGGTAATTGGCGACTCGGATTTGCTAATTTATCAGGTTCGAGGAGAGTGGGCCACTAAAAATGAAAAGATCATACCATATGTTGGACTTGTGCAAAGATTGGCAGATCGGTTCCAAGAGATCAAGTTCAAACACATACCAAGAAACCAGAACAAGTTTTCTGATGCATTGACAACAATAGCATCCATGATTCAGCATCCCGACAGTAGATACATTAATCCTGTCAAAATCGAAATCAAAGATTAACCAGCTCACTGTGCTTTTGTAGAGGCTGAGACTGATGGAAAATCTTGGTACGTAGATATTAAAATGTTCTTGGAAAAGGGGGAATATCCCACAGGAATCACCTTAAATCAGAAGAAGACAATCAGGAAGTTAGTGTAACACCTCGTATCTTTGACCTAAGCTTTGACCATGATCTTAGACTTAGAAAATCAGATAAAGGATGTGAGAATTGAAATTTCCCTGTTCAGTTGTAATATGGGGGTTTACGCCCATGAACAGTGACCGTATTTCAGTATATGGTCCGTAAAGCAAGCCGTAAACTGGTACCAAGGGTTTCTGAACATTCTGAAATTTGACACTTAGATGTTATATTATTAAATACGGACCGTATTTTAGTATACGACCCGTATTTCAAATCGTAAACTGAAACCAAGAATTTCTGAACATTCTGGAATTTGACATTTTGATGTCACATGGTTAAATACGAACCGTATTTCGTTTTATGACCCTTATTTCAAAACATATTTGGAATTTGGGAAAACTTCCTTGATGAAAGTTGTAGAACATTGAAATACCTTTCCAACGGTATATTATGGGGGTCAAACGGACATCTGTGCAAAGAGTTATGGCCATTTTACTGAAGAGACGCAGTGCAGTCCATATGTCAAAATACGGACCGTATTTAAAAATACGGCCCGTATTTCAAAATACGGCCAGTATTTAACTGGACCGAAAATCTAATTTTTCCATAACAGTATATGTATTCGTCCCTATCAATTCAAATCATTATTTTTCATTCCTTCAAGCCCTAGAACGACCTCCTACCCTCCCCCATCATCAAGAACACCAAGGTAAGCCTACTCTAATTATTCCAACTCAATTCTAACATATACTCTAATGATCTAAATAAGAAATTATCATTCCAAAACTAGGGTTTTCAAGAAAACCCATCTCAAGGTTCAAGAATTCAAGATTTTGGAAATCTTCTTCAAAGCTCAAGTCTTTAATTCAAGTTTTGGAGCGACTAAGGTATGTAGAGTTACTATCTACGTATGGAAACATCATTGTTTCTTCCCCACACCTCAAAATCCATAAATTATGATTCTCTACTAAAACTAGGGTTTCTATACCATGCTCATGATAACCCTAGGTCCATGTCCATGATTATATTATGTATGAATTGTTATAATTCCATCATTGAGTTCTTAATATTTCTTTATGATTATTGAGAATCCGTCCATAATCCATGAAAACCCATATCTTGTATTCCATAGGTTCTTGCATGCATGTTTTAAATAAAAATGCTTATTTTATGAATATCCTACATGTCTACAAGTTTTCATGCAATTGTATTATATAACTATGTTCATGCCATGACTCAAGATACATATATGTTATTTACAAGTTATTTCATGAAATCATGTTTACAAGTTATTTCGTGAAATCATGATTACAAGACAAGTTCAAGTTAATTCACGAAAATCATGGGCTTCTTAGCCAACTATATTATGTTCATGTTTTTGGGAGTTGCACGAATTATCGAGAAGGCTCAGATAGCCTGAAACTACGTAGCCACCGTAGGAAAAGGATCGCTCCGCCCGATTGGGGACGATACCTTAATTTTACACCGAATGGATCCATCGGGCACGTTACCACCTCATACCCCCGGCAAGGCATGGGGGATCTGCTGGTCCGGAGAGGTACCAGACTCCACGTACCCACGTGGTGATATCACATGGTCGGTTTATGAAATGCTCTCCCTACTTATCATGTTTTATGTATGTTATATATATATATGTATATATATGTATTCATGCTCATGCTCATGCTCATGTTCATGTCCAGGTTTTCAGTTTCAGTTCTTATCATGTTATTCCATGTCCCATGTTATTTCTTTCAGTTGCTTTACATACCAGTACATTCAATGTGCTGACGTCCCCTTTTATTGCGGGAGCTGCATTTCACGATGCGGTACATTTACGTGACGACGCCTCTCGCTCGCAGGTAGGATTTGTACGTACCAGCTTATTGCTGAGCCCCATCTCATTCGGGGTTTAGACATTGTCATTCTTTAGTTAGTTTGCATCTAAAGGTATGCTGGGGGCCTTGTCCCAGCAAGTATGTTTTTCAGTCAGGATTCACGATTAGAGGCTTCATAGACTAGTCTGTTAGTTATGTTAGACATGCAAGGTGTTTAGCCATCTTTGGCTCAACTCATGTTATTTCCGCATTCATGATTTAAATGAGTATTTCATTAAATTATTATGACATCTCATGTTTTATAAAAGCTCATCACTTTCATGCTATATTTTCGCTCATGTATGCCTCATGATGATTCAGCAAGCCATGTGGTTCGCTCGGTCACATGCAGTATGGCACCGAGTGCCGTGTGGTATGAATCTTGGGAATTGTCCCGAGGTGAGGATGCACCCGATGCTACATGGGATGAGTTTGCAAGTGCATTCCTAGACCATTTCATGCCAGTAGAGGTCAGGGAAGCTAAGGCTGAGCAATTCCTGAAGCTTAAACAGAATGGCAGGTCAGTCCAGGACTACTATTTGGAGTTTGTCAGTCTGGCCAAGCATGCTTCAAATATGGTACCAGACATGAGGGTGAGAGTGAGGAGGTTTGTTGGAGGACTTGATTCCCATTTGTATGATGGAGCCAACATTGCTGCACAGAATGGGGGAATGACCATCTTCAAGATGGTTGCTTTCGTACAAGGCAATGAGACAAGGCTAAAGGAGGAGGAAGCCTTGCAGAAAGAGAAAGACAAGGAGTTCAACAAGAGGGTCAAGTCTACTGGACAGTTCAGCGGGAACGGAAACAGAAATTCTTTAAGAATAGGTCAAGGGACTGCTCCGTCCACAAAGAAGTGCCCCACTCCCCAAGTTCCGTAATGATAAGAAGCAGAATTTCAGGCCATCAAGTTCTTACTCTCAGGCTAGTGTGGGTCAGTCGACTTATATTCATCCGATATGCGGCAAGTGTAACAAGAGACATTCGGGTGAGTGTCGTATGGGTACTGATGCTTGCTTTAGATGTGGCCAGAAGGGCCATTTTCAGAAAGACTGTCCATCAGCCAGACAAGGTATGCGGAGGTAATGTGACGCAGTCCATAAATTCAGTAGCTCCTCGTCACAATCAGGCCCAGTAGGGGCGTGGAATAGCAAGGTCCGGAAATACAGGTGGTGGTCAGAACCGTTTGTATGTATTAACAGGTCATCAGGATACAGAGGCTAGAGCAGATGTTGTCACAGGTACACTCACAGTTTTCACTTTTGAAGTTTATGCCCTTATTGACCCAGGATCCACCTTATCTTATGTAACCCTTTTTGTTGCTAAGAAATTTGGGTTTGAACAGGAAAAGTTGCATGAACCCTTTGAAGTGTCCACCCTAGTGGGAGAGTCAGTCATAACTAGACGTATTTATAGGGGTTGCCCAGTTTTAGTCTATCACCGCAGAACCATAGCTGATTTAGCGGAATTAGAAATGGTAGACTTTGATGTGATCATAGGTATGGACTGGTTAGCTTCATGTTATGCCACAATATGTTGTAGAACTAAAGTTGTAAGATTCGAGTTTCCTAATGAGCCAGTCATAGAATGAGAGGGTAATTCAGTAGTACCCAGGGGTAGGTTTGTTTCTTATCTAAAAGCCGTAAAAAATGATTTCCAAGGGTTATATCTGTCACCTAGTTCGAGTCAAGGATTCGGATGCCCGTACTCCAACTCTCCAACTGTACCGGATTGTAAATGAATTTTCAGAGGTCTTTCCCGAAGATCTTCCAGGAGTCCCTCCTGATAGGGAGATTGAATTTGGAATTGATCTTCTTCCTGATACTCAGCCGATATCTATTCCGCCATACGGAATGGCTCCAGCAGAGTTAAAAGAGTTAAAAGCCCAGTTGAAAGATCTTCTTGACAAGGGGTTTATTAGGCCCAGTGTTTCGCCTTGGGGTGCGCCAGTTTTATTTGTACGAAAGAAGGATGGTTCTTTACGTATGTGTATAGACTACCGTCAGTTGAACAAGGTCACCATTAAGAACAGGTACCCTCTTCCTAGAATAGATGATTTATTTGACCAACTTCAGGGCGCCCAATGTTATTCCAAGATTGACCTCAGATCTGGCTATCATCAATTAAAGGTTAAGGAAGTTGATATTCCGAAGACCGCTTTCAGAACCCGTTATGGCCATTTTGAATTTCTTGTCATGTCATTTGGGTTGACAAATGCGTCGAGTGCTTTTATGGATCTTATGAACGGTCTTCAAGCCTTATTTCGACTTATTCGTCATTGTCTTCATTGATGATATTTTGGTGTATTCCCATAATGAGGCTGATCATGCAGAACATCTCAGAATATTGTTACAGACTCTTAAAGATCGCGAACTTTTTGCAAAATTCTCAAAGTGTGAGTTTTGGCTTAAGTTAGTGGCATTCTTAGGCCATGTGATCTCAGGAGAAGGTGTTAAAGTTGACTCTCAGAAGATTGACGCGGTAAGGAGTTGGCCCAGACCCACTTTCGATATAAGGAGTTTCTTGGGTACGGGCTATTATAGATGTTTCGTTGAAGGATTTTTCTCTATTTCTGTTCCGTTGACTAAGTTGAACCAGAAGAAGGTTAAGTTCCAATGGTCAGATGCTTGTGAGCGAAGCTTTGAAGAGTTGAAGAAGAGATTGACTTCTCGCTCCGTTTTTGACTACCGAGGAACCGAAGGGTTCGTAGTTTATTGTGATGCTTCGAGAGTTGGTCTCGGATGTGTCTTAATGCAGCATGGTAAGGTTATAGCTTATGCATCTCGTCAGCTCAAGGTTCACGAAAAGAATTATCCGACTCATGACCTAGAGTTGGCGGTACCGTAGTTTTTGCACTTAAGATATGGCGTCATTATTTGTATGGAGTGCATGTTGACATTTTCACGCATCATAAAAGCTGGGGCAGATATCTTCAAGCAAAGGGAGCTGAATCTTAGGCAAAGGAGATGACTCGAATTGCATAAGGATTACGATGTGGATATTCTTTACCATCCGGGAAAAGCGAATGTTGTAGCGGATGCTCTTAGTCGGCGTTCCATGGGAAGTTTAGCCCACGTGGACATAGATAAGAGAGTTATGACAAAGGAAGTTCACCGTTTAGCCAATCTTGGAGTTCGACTTTTGGACACCGAGGATGGTGGTGTGGTTGTTCAGAATAGAGCTCTTTCCTCTTTAGTCGTTGAAGTCAAGGAGAAACAGTTTAATGATCCCTACTTGTTGCAGCTGAAAGAGGATTCACAAGCACAAGACGAGGCTTTTGAACAAGGGGGAGATGATGATACCGAGGTAGATTGTGTGTTCCAGATGTAGATGGGCTCAGAGAGCGAATCATGACAGAAGCTCACAACTCCAGGTATTCCATTCACCCAGGTTCTACTAAGATGTACCATGATCTTAAGGAGATTTATTAGTGGAATGATATGAAGAAGAATGTAGCAGACTTTGTAGCTAAGTGTCCGAATTGTCAGCAAGTGAAAGCTGAACACCAGAGGCCTAGTGGCTTGGCTCAGAATATCGATATTCCGGTCTGGAAATGGGAATGATCAATATGGACTTTGTATCAGGTCTACCTCGTTCAGCTAGGAGGCATGACTCTATTTGGGTGATCGTTGACAGGCTTACTAAGTCGGCGCACTTTTTACCAGTCAAGACCACATATTCAGCAGAAGATTATGCCAAGCTGTATGTTAATGAGATTGTTAGATTGCATGGAACCCCAGTATCCATTATTTCAGATCGTGGTGCTCAGTTCACAACGAACTTCTGGAAATCCTTTCAGAAAGGATTGGGTACTAAGGTGAACCTCAGCACGCCTTTTCATCCGCGGACGGTGCCGGGCGGAGCGTACTATTCGGACCTGGAGGATATGTTGAGAGCATGCGTCTTGGATTTCAAAGGTAATTGGGATGATCACTTGCCTCTCATCGAGTTTTCCTATAATAACGGTTATCATGCTAGCATTGGGATGGCACCGTTTGAAGCTCGTATGGGCGAAGGTGTAGATCACCAATTGGTTGGTTCGAAGTTGGTGAAGCGAGTTGTTAGGACCAGATTTGGTTTATCGGGCTATGGAGAAAGTCAAGTTAATACGGGGAGCGTTTGAAGACGGCTCGAGTCGCCGAAGTCTTACACAGATGTGAGGCGAAGGGACTTAGAATTTTCAGTCGATGATTGGGTGTTCCTTAAAGTCTCACCCATGAAGGGTGTTATGAGATTTGGCAAGAAAGGGAAGCTCAGTCCTAGATATATTGGACCTTACAGAATTCTGCGAAGGGTCGGTCTAGTAGCCTATGAACTTGAGTTACCACAAGATTTGGCTGCTGTACATCCCGTGTTTCATGTGTCCATGTTGAGGAAGTGTGTAGGGGACCCGTCGTTGGTTGTTCCTGTTGATACTATAACAGTTAAGGATGGTTTGACTTATGAGGAGATCCCAGTAGCTATTCTTGACCGTCAGGTTCGCAAGTTGAGAACCAAGGAAGTAGCCTCAGTGAAAGTCCTGTGGAGGAGTCAGAAGGTTGAGGAAGCTACATGGGAAGCCGAGGAGGATATGAAATCCAAGTACCCATTTTGTTTGAACAGCAAGCAGAGAACTCTCAAGGTAACTTTTCATAGCCCATGTCATGTTATGTCTCATGTTTCACGCTCATGTCATGTATCCAGCGCTCATGCTTTATGTCTCATGCCAGAGTATCCATGTTTTCATGTAATCACATCATTTCATGTCTCATGTTTCATGTTATGTTTTCTTCACATCCGTGTATTCAAGCCATGCCCAGCCATGTTCTTAACCATGACCCATCATTCGAGGACGAATGATCCTAAAGGGAGATATGTAACACTCGTATCTTTGACCTAAGCTTTGACCATGATCTTAGACTTAGAAAATCAGATAAAGGATGTGAGAATTGAAATTTCCCTGTTCAGTTGTAATATGGGGGTTTACGCCCATGAACAGTGACCGTATTTCAGTATACGGTCCGTAAAGCAAGCCGTAAATTAGTACCAAGGGTTTCTGAACATTCTGGAATTTGACACTTGGATGTTATATTATTAAATACGGACCGTATTTCGGTATAGAAGGCCCGTATTTCAAATCGGCTGAAACCAAGAATTTCGAACATTACGGGAATTTGACATTTTGATGTCACATGGTTAAATACGGACCGTATTTCGTTTAACGACCCGTATTTCAAAACGTATTTGAAATTTGGGAAAACTTCCTTCATGAAAGTTGTAGAGCATTAAAATACCTTTCCAACGGTATATTATAGGGGTCAAACGGACATACGTGCAAAGAGTTATGGCCATTTTGCGAAGAGACGCGGTGCGAGTCCATATGTCAAAATACGGATCGTATTTCAAAATACGGCCCGTATTTCAAAATACGGCGCATTTAAGCCGGACCGAAAATCTAATTTTTTCGAACAGTATATATTCGTCCCTATCGGTTCAAATCATTATTTTTCATTCCTTCAAGCTCCTAGAACGACCTCCTACCCTCCCCCATCATCAAGAACACCAAGGTAAGCCTACTCTAATTATTCCAACTCAATTCTAACATATACTCTAATGATCTAAACAAGAAATTATCATTCCAAAACTAGGGTTTTCAAGAAAACCCATCTCAAGGTTCAAGAATTCAAGATTTTGGAAATCTTCTTCAAAGCTCAAGTCTTTAATTCAAGTTTTGGAGCAACTAAGGTATGTAGAGTTACTATCTACGTGTGGGAACATCATTGTTTCTTCCCCACGCCTTAAAATCCATAAATTATGATTCTCTACTAAAACTAGGGTTTCTATACCATGCTCATGATAACCCTAGGTCCATGTCCATGATTATATTATGTATGAATTGTTATAATTCCATCATTGAGTTCTTAAAATTTCTTTATGATTATTGAGAATCCGTCCGTAATTCATGAAAACCCATATCTTGTATTCCATGGGTTCTTGCATGCATGTTTTAAATAAAAATGCTTATTTTATGAATATCCTACATGTCTACAAGTTTTCATGCAATTGTATTATATAACTATGTTCATGCCATGACTCAAGATATACATACGTGTTATTTACAAGTTATTTTTTATGAAACCATGTTTACAAGTTATTTCGTGAAATCATGATTACAAGACAAGTACAAGTTAATTCACGAAAATCATGGGCTTCTTAGCCAACTATATTATGTTCATGTTTTTGGGAGTTGCACGAATTACCGAGAAGGCTCAGATAGCCTGAAACTACGTAGCCACCGTAGGAAAAGGATCGCTCCGCCCAGTTAGGACGATACCTTAATTTTACACTGAATGGGTCCATCAGGCACGTTACCACCTCATACCCTGGCAAGGTATGAGGGGTCTGCTGGTCCGGCGAGGTACCAGACTCCACATACCCACGTGGTGATATCACATGGTCGGTTTATGAAATGCTCTCCCTACTTATCATGTTTTATGTATGCTATATATATATATATATGTATTCATGCTCATGCTCATGCTCATGCTCATGTTCATGTCCAGGTTTTCAGTTTCAGTTCTTATCATTTTATTCCATGTCCCATGTTATTTCTTTCGAGATGCTTTACATACCGATTACATTCGATGTCGACGTCCCCTTTATTGCCGGGGGCTGCATTTCACGATGCGGGTGCGGATTTACGGACGACGCCCTCGCTCGCAGGATCCGCACGTACTAGCTTATTGGTGAGCCCCATCTCATTCGGGGTTTAGACATTGTCATTCTTTAGTTAGTTTGCATCTAAAGGTATCTTTGGGGCCTTGTCCCGGCAAGTATGTTTTCGTCGGGATTCACGATTAGAGGTTTCATAGACTAGTACGTTAGTTATGTTAGACATGCAAGGTGTTTAGCCATCTTTGGCTCAACTCATGTTATTTCCGCATTCATGATTTAAACAAGTATTTCATTAAATTATTATGACATCTCATGTTTTATAAAAGCTCATCACGTTTATGCTATATTTTCGCTCATATATGCCTCGTGATGATTCGAAGAAGCCATGTGGTTCGCTCGGTCACATGCGATGGCACCGAGTGCCGTGTTTCGCCTGTGCCATGGTTCGGGGCGTGACAGTTTAGAAAATAGTTTCTTCCTCAACAAGAATGTCCTATACAAAAGAACTCCAGATTTGGGATTACTTAGATGTGTTGAGTCTATTAAAGCTACAAAATTGATTGAAGAAGTGCATGCTGGAACCTGTGGGCCTCACATGAATAGATTCGTGCTAGCAAAGAAAATCTTGATAACAGGTTATTACTGGATGATCATGGAAAATGACTGTAGCAAATTTGTCCAGAAATGCCACAAGTGTCAGATTCATGGAGACTTAATAAAGGTCCCTCCAACAGAACTAAATGCTATAACATCACCTTGGCCATTCGCCGCTTGGGGCATGGATGTCATAGGACTGATTGAGCCAGCTGCGTCAAACCAACATCATTTCATTTTGGTCGCCATAGACTACTTCACCAAGTGGGTGGAAGCAACATCTTATTCATCGGTAACAAAGAAAGTGGTCAGAGACTTTGTGCGCAACAATATCATATGTCGATTTGGCATCCCAGAATCAATCATAACAGACAATGGGGCTAACCTGAATAGCCACTCGATGAACGACATGTGAGCGCAGTTTCGGATCACTCACCAGAATTCAATCGCATATCGACCACAAATGAATGGGGCTGTGGAAGCCGCCAACAAAAACATCAAGAAAATCCTCTGAAAGATGATTGATAACTACAAAGACTGGCATAAACAGTTTCCTTATGCATTGCTGGGTTACCCCACTACTGCTAGGACTTTGACTGGAGCCACCCCATACCGCTGGTGTATGGCATCAAGCAACGATACCAGTCGAAGTAGAAATCCTTCACTTCGAATAATCCTAGTTCGAGTTGGACGATGGAGAATGGATCCGTAAAAGGTATGAGCAACTGACTTTGATAGATGAAAAGAGGATGATTGTTGCTTTCCATGGTCAACTATACCAGTAAAGACTGGCACGTGCTTTTAACAAACATGTGAGAACTAGGGTGTTTCAAATCGGGCAATTGGTACTCAAACGAATATTCCCTAATCAAGAAGAATACAAAGGAAAGTTCATACCAAACTGGAAAGGGCCTTATGTGGTGCGAAAAGTACTATCAGGATGAGCCATAGTACTTGCTGAAATGGATGGTCAAGAGTGTCCAAAAGAGATAAATTCAAATGCCATCAAAAGATACTACGTGTGAAGAAAAATATAGCTACGAGGATTCAGAGTTTCCATAGTTTAGGTTTTCTTTAGTTGCATTCCCTTTACGTGTAATTTTGCATTTTTCTTAGAAAACTAAATCCAAAATATTATGTATGAACTACGCAGGGACCTGATTCCCTGAACTTATAAGGGGATACGTCGACGCTTTTTTGTTCTCGGTCGCTTTAACCCAAAGATCCAAATTATGTATGTTGAATTACGTCATGACCTGATTCCCATTTTGGGATACGTAGGCGCACTTTTGAGTTCGGTCTCACAAAAATTTCCAATATGTTTACACCGAACTATGTTTCGGCCTGATTCCTGAAGCGGGATACGTAGGTGCTCTCCCGAGCTCGGTCATTCCAAACAAAATTTCCAATAAACCTTAGGAAACCTCAGAAATAATTTGGCGAAAGAGAGATAAAGGTAACCCCACAAGGAAACAGGGGCAGAATTTTTTAGAGGACTTAAAAAATTCTTTAAATATATCAGTTCTAAGGAATAGGCTGATTAAAACTTCTACACTGGAGTAGAATTTTTTAGAAGGACCTCAAAAATTCCTCAAGCACGGTGAAATCAAGAATTGACAAGTACACACTTATATTGGGGCAAAATTTTTTAGAGGGTCTCAAAAATTCCTTCGACATATTGAGACTCGAATTAGTACAAAGACGTACACAAACTGGGGTAAAATTTTCGAAAAGGATTCAAAAATTTCACGAGTCAAGATCATGGAGGAAAAAGGCAGAAGACCTTGTTTGAGTAACAATATCATGACACTAAAAGAGGCGTATGTAAAATATTATTTTTCAAAACACATATAATGTACCAAAGTATACATATTTTCCAAAATCACCGCAGAAATTTTTTCAGCTCTGCTAGAAAACAAAAGATTTTAAGGAAAATGAGCATCCTTTCCTGCCAAAATGTGAACAGGAGGAAGTCCATGCCCCGAGAGAGCAGTCGACCATATAGAAAACTGACAAATTTTTCTGCGAACGCAGGAACAAACAAGCATGGACGTTTTACACTAACTCGTTTGCGTAATGTTTAAAACAAGGTAGTGATGAAGAGCCCAATGAAGGAGAAGCATCAAAAAATAGCAGCGCAAATGAGTGTGCGAAATGATAACGAAGCCCTCCCCAAGTAAAGTTTCTTTATCTTTGATAAGTTTGTTCATTTTGCAGAACATGAAAATTTTAGGACTACTGAAGGATATAATCACGATACCAAAAGCTGGGTCTCCAATAAAAACAGTTTTGTATCAAGGTATTGAGGCTCTGTATGGCAGAAAGTGCAGGTCACCTATTGGCTTGTTTGATATTGGGGAGCCTAAGTTAATCGGCCCAGATATGATTAAAAGCTATTGATAAGGTGAAACTTATTCGGGAAAGGTTATTAGTACCGTAGTCGACGAGGGGGACGTATGTAGATAATCGACGTCGACACTGTGAGTTCCGCATGGTGATTGGGTATTCACGAAAGTGTCACCTATGAAGGGTGTGATGAGATTCGGCAAAAGAGGGAAGCTTAGCCCGAGGTATATTGGGCCTTATCGATTGTTCGTAAGGTAGGCAAGGTTGCCTGCGAATTAGACCTACCATCCGATTTGAAGCAAGTACACCAGTCTTTCACGATATCTATGCTTCGCAAATGTATGGTGATCCTTCCAAAGTATTCCCGTGGATGATGTCCGAGGGTAACGGAGGAGTTATCGTACGAGGAGAACCGAGGTATATCTTCGGATCGTCGGTGAGAAGGTTGCGTACTAAAGACGTGGCTTCCATTAAAATATTGTGGCGGAATAATAAATGTAGAAGGAGATGACTTGGGAGGAAGCTGAAGAGAGAGATGAAGAATAAGTATCCTCGCTTGTTCCTATGCCTACGAGGTAATCTAAAACTCCTCGTTGATTATATTGATTG
>NC_081351.1:37487474-37495400 GCF_029784015.1 Lycium ferocissimum | reverse complement strand
TTAGGTATCTGGGGAGGGGTTGGTACCCCTACATTTAAAGGAAAACTTGCTTCGAGACTATTCGGTAGCCCACATGATTGTTCGTGGGCACCATTCTATCTTTACTTTTAGCCTTTTTAGTTTCGTGTCGTCCCGATGATTTAGACATTCATCATTATCTTAAAAGCTCCATAGTATACATTCTTGTGGGTAGTTGTTGAGTTTTGTTAACTCTCGGGCATCGTCGCGTTTGATTAACTTTTTTATGATATTAAAGACTCTCATTGATTTAGTTTATGTATTCATGATTTGTTACATTTAATGTATAACCGTTGGAGGCGAATGTTGAACCTGGCGGGTTCAAGTATTATTATTATGTTGTTTAGGTTCTTCCGATGTTGTTTATGACATCGGATGCCGGTCACGTCCAGGGTGGGTTTTGGGGCGTGCCACTAACCAACGCTCGAGTACCAGGATAATAGCCATATTCAGTTTTCTCTAAATGTCATTACGAACTATATTTAGAGAAGTCTCAGGGGTCATAGTCATGGATTAAACCAATACGAGATAGCTTATGAAAGTTACGGACGTTATTCACTATAGAATCCTTTAAAAATAGGAACTCTTTATGCATCATTTACTATCCAATCATATGAAAGACTCGAGGGCAATATCTTGACTCTGTTAAGAATTTCAACACCAAGAAGTGAATAAGAATCATAAACATGCTCGGAACTTATGAATAGAGTTACCCCGAAACTCATATCGTATCATTCTTGCATCTAGGACATGCCAAAAGAAAGAAGGGATAGGCTTTACATACCTTTAGCGTTTATACGCAACACAACCCGAATACGCTGTCCAATAGTACTTTAACCTATATTAAGATGTCAAGAACTACAATTAGGTTACGAGGGAATTCAAAACGCATTCTAACGTTAGTAACTCTTTTCTAAATAATTTGACGACATTTCCTTTACATTCAAATCAATCACATACAATCAAGCCAACACCAACGATCATGCGTTCAAGTGTTATCTCGAGACCATTCAAACAAGACTCGAGAATGCTTCGGACAACCCGCACAATATTCCAAACATTGACCAACATACTACACAACCCGCAATCTCCCAAACTCAACAAGAACAATAACAACACATTCTTTTCTTCCAATTTCATGAACTATATCAACCACCACACGTTAACAACATCATTTATATAATTACAACAAACTATATTAGCATCATGTTAACTTCTACAATAGCCCACAAACAATTACAACTTTAACTTGAACCATTAAACCTTCAATCTCACCATAAAATCCATGACAACAACAACCAAAATATCAAGTAAATCAATTCACCATTTTCTCCTAAAACAGCCCCTACACGGCTTGGACAGCTTTCCAACATCAACATACACGACTTTTATACATATCTACACATTACAACATGTTCAAACCATCCACAACATATGCAAAAGGACATTAAATCTTACCTTTAACACTTAGCTTCTCAACTTGGTTCCAACTTGTGCCTTGAATTTATACTTGTTCTTGTTGCCCTAAAATCACCTCCACGTTATTACACACATTCTCTAGAGTTGAAATGCTACCAAAAATTATTTTTTTGATCAAGAATCAAGGACCTCACTCTCGCCGCCATGGCAGATTCTCTCTCTCATCTCTTAAGCTTTCTAAGTTTGGTGAAGATGAAATGGTTGCTTTGTCATCATATTGCTATTTATATGGTACCTAGGTGTTGGACACATGTCCCACTCATGGCTTGAGGCAATCAAATATGGCCAAGCCATGGAAGGGACCCACTGACCAAGTTCAACTTAATTAATGAAATGATTAAGTCTTAATCCCACTTTAATAATCTAATCATGGTTAATTAATCCCTAATTTCCAATAATTATTCTATACCAAATAAAATTTATAAGCAACTTGTGCATTAAAGCAAAATCGGAGGTTAAAAGTCCCTACCTCGGATCTCAAAATAGTCTTGTCCTTAACTTGTCGCGATTAGCTTAAAATATCCCAACGTACAAAAATGCGGGATATAACATTTGCCTCATGGGCCTTACGTTTAATACAAAGCCTTTTTAGAATAGAAAAAACCCTAAAAGGATAAGATAAGGTTGTACGGTCCGACACCCGTACGGTTGCCAGTACAACGTGTCATAACGGTCTTGACGCGTGGTAACTCTGCAACTGATTAACCGAACTAACGGCCACAATCAATTCAGTCATGGAAACCGGACTAACGGCCACGATCGATTCGGTCATGGAGAAACCGGACCAACGGCCATGCAGAGTTTGCTCCGGAGATACCGGACCAAACAATTTTACTTCACTTTCCTCGGATCAACCACATCTGGTGCAATCCTCTCGGTTCGAAGGAAAGACTTCATACTCGTGCTTGTTTCTTCCTACCCTCGGTCCCTGGTCTCACTAGTCTTGCATGAATTCGGTTTTTACCGTAAACAGTATGGTCACTCAACTTAAGCAAATTATCTAGTAAAGTCATTTACCTTTTTTTTTTTTTTTTTTTTTTTCCTCATATGGTCATTTAAGTTTATGCATTTGCCTTACAGGATAGCAAGGGTTAAACGTCACTTTAAAAATGAAAAAAGGGTCAAAATAGTCCCTTAAGTTTGGACATTGAGTTAAAAACATCCCTTATTTTTTAACATAGAACAATAATAGTCCTCCAACTATTTTTCACTTTTTTACTTCGTAAATTAGATTGTTTTGGTCCTATAGGCAAGTCCATAATGTAGATTAAAAAAACCATAATATTTGAAAGTAAAAAAGAAATGAAGAGTGTTAACGTAGAGGGTAAAATAGATACTAAATTTTTTAAATGAGATAAAGGGGAGGAACAATTATTTTTCGAAATTAGGAGAGATATTTAATTTTTTAAGTAGGGTTTGAGGGGGAAAATAATTTTCACTCAAATAATATTACAAGATTGACAAAAATAATATTTGAAAACATTTTTAAAAAAAATTAGTACAGAATTATCATATAGAATCTCCTCATTTTATGTGATGTCGCTTGATTTATATTATTATCATACTGTTCTTTAGTATGCATCTATTTTTTTCCTTTACGAAAACCCTTTAAATTCTTTAAATATGATTTTTTTTTTCTATTATGACCTAGTTTTTTTGTTGTTTGAAGGAATCCATCGTCTTTGGGTTGTATTAACCATAAAGAAGTTCAGTCAGAATACCTTTTTTTGACTAGCTTTGGAACACAATTTAAAATAGCTTTTTTCGAATTAAAAAAAAAAAAGTAGCCAATTTTTAATTAAAAAGTAGCCCATTTTACAAGCAGAAAAAATAGCCCTTTAATTAGGCCCATATCAAAAAAACCGAATTAAAAATCGAACTGAACTTGAAAAAAATTGAACTGAACTTGAAAAAACTCGAACAGAACTTGAAAAAAACCGAACCGAACCGAACTAATTCAGTTCAGAGTCCATTACCCACTTTCAAGAAACCGAAAATCAAAGAACCGAATCAAAGTTTAAAAAAACCAAATCAAAGAAGCAATGTCCACCCTGCGTACATCACACCCACGTGACTTTCTTGTCAGTTGATCTTTTGCATTCTTCATTATTCTCTTTCTAATCAAATTTTAGTACTGTAGTTATGTTGATTGCCTACACTCTCTCTCTCTCTCTCTCTCTTTTGGGTGCTTCTTCTTCCCATTTTCTCTGCTAGCTTTTGCTACACTCTGGTGGGTTGTTCCTTCTTCTTCCTCATTCCTTTTTGCTCAATTTATTGATTTTCTTTATCTTATGTTCTCGTTATCTATTTTCTGGTGTACTTTTTAGATTTCAGTTTCCTCACTACTAAGAAGCAGGGGTTTCCTAGTTTTTAACCATGCATGTGTTCTCTATCGTTTTCATTGAATTTTATAATTTTGGTAAGTATTTTGTGTCTTTCATTTTCCTATCTATCTTTTCTCTAGTATTATCCCCCGTGTTTTCTGTGTATATTTAGTTATGGATACACTCTCCAAAATACACACGCGTTCTGATTGGTGAGATAAGCTTGAAAATGGAGGAAGAGGATATTTCTTAGTTCTGCTAAATTTTCCTCAATTCTATCTTGGTGAGAATGTAAACCATTGATTCTATACTACTCATTTTCCAGGAAAGTTATTTTTGGTTTTTCAATCGAAGAGTTCTATAAATAAACAATTTTTAGTTCCAAAAGGCCTCTAGTGTGTGCTTTATTTCATTCAATTCTGGTGAGTTTTCCTCTGTTCTTGCTTTTCTCATTGCACCCAATTAGTGCGTATTTAGTAGTTCCTCTGTTCTTGCTTCTTCTTAAATTTCACATGCATATGGCTACTGATATCCAGTTTGCAGGCTGATGCAATGAGGGTGTCTGATAAAATGTCACGACCCAACCCCGTAGGCCATGACTAGTGCCCGACCTGGACACTCGTATACACCTGTTAACTATAATCGATCCACAACTAGCATGATAAGAACTTATATATATAAAGGCAAGATGTCGTCTCAAAACTGTCGCATTTATATACATATCACAGCCACCTGTCTCCTGAGGAGTTACAACTTTCAACATATAATATCGCACATAAGCCGGCAAGGCTATCATAATATAGGGGAACATCCCCGTCATACACGAGCCGACAAGGCTACCGTAACACACAGCTTTCAGAACATGTATATATATCTACGCAAGTCGACAAGGCTGTCACTACACACAACATCCCAAAACATATAAATACGCAAGCCGACAAGGCTGCCACTACGAATGGGAACGTCCCAAACATAAATCATACGGACGAATCGAACCGAACAAGACTATATACACACCCACACATATGTCTACGGACCTCTAAGAGTAACAACGGATTATATGATGGGACGGGGCCCCGCCGTACCCCCGGATAGACACATATATACAACAAAAGGATCCGTACCAAGCTAGGCTCGGAACAAGGGAGCACTCCAAGATAAGTGAATGGATATCCTAAACCGAGCGGATCACCAAAACGAGCGTCCGTACCGCGGCATGAAACACACGCCCCCCCCCCCGAAGAAAGGGGGTCGATTAAATATGTAATAAGAGTATATAAAGCAGAAACACAAAGAAATGATCATAACTTAAATAAGAAGTACAAAAAATGAGTACAATAACCAGAATACCAAAATGCTTGCTTTTGAAACACAAATCATGCATGTCAATATCATATATCATATCCGGCCCATTATAGGACTCGGTGAACATGGTCGCCACCCCGTCTTTGACGCCATAACACAAGATACTCCATAACACAAGATAACTCCGTATCACGGCAGATGACTCCGTATCACGGATGACTCCGTATCACAAGACGACTCCGTATCACAAAGATAGCACCATAACACGGATAACACCATAATATATATACCGAACCCGGCCTCCAGCCGAGGGACTCGGTGAAAGATGTAATAACGAGAATGCACAAACGAGAGAAGTGAGTAACCATATGCATATAAATTATCTTTTGAGATTCAATAGATAAGTAGACTAACCAACACTCGAGTATCAGGATGATAGCCATATTAAGTTTTCTCTAAATGTCATTACGAACTACATTAAGGAAAGTCTCAGGGGTCATAGTCATGTATCAAACCAATACGAGGCAGCCTATGAAAGTTAAGGATGTTATTCATTATAGAATCCCTTAAGAATAGGAACTCTTTATGCGTCATTTACTATCCAATCATATGAAAGACTGGAGGGTAATAGCTCGACTATATTAAGAATTCTAATATCAAGAAGTGAATAAGAATCATAAACATGCTCGGAACTTACGAATAGAGTTACCCCAAAGCTTATATTGTATCTTACTTACATCTAAGACATGCCAAAAGAAAGAAGGGATAGGCTTTACATACCTTTAGCGTTTACTCGCAACACAACACGTATACGCTGCCCAATGGTGTCTCAACCTATATTAAGAGGTCAAGAACTACGATTAAGCTACGAAGAGATTCAAAACGCATTTTAATGTTAGTAACTCCTTTCTAGACAATTAGACGACGTTTCGCTTATATTCAAGCCAACTACATACAACCAAGCCAACATTACTAATCATGCATTCAAGTATCAACCCGAGACTATTCAAACATGACTCGAGGACACTTTGGACAGCCCAGAACACTCCAACATAGCCCAACCAACATACAATACAACATATAATCTTCCAAATTCAACAAGAATAACAACAACACATTCTCCTCTTCCAAATTCATGAACTATACCAACAACCACACGTTAACAACATCATGCACATAAATGTAAGAAACTATATTAAAATCATATTAGCTTCTACGACAGCCCACAAAAATTACAACTCCAACTTGAATCATTAAACCTTCATTCTCACCATACAATCCATAACAACAACAACTAAAATACCAAGTAAAATTAATTCACCATGTCCTACAAAAATAGCCCCTACACGGCTTTAACACCAACACACATAGTTCCATGAATTTCATTCATTTCTACAACTACAACACGTTCACAACCACCCTTAATACATGCAAAAGAAAGTTAAACCTTACCTTTAATACTTGTCTTCTCAACTTGGCTAGAATTTGTGCCTTGTATTAATACTTGTTCTTGCTACCTAGGATCAATTTTCATGTTGTTATACACCTTCCAAAGGGCTGAAATACTTGAGGAAAATTAATTCTTGATCAACAAACAAAAGCTCAAACTCGGCCAGCCATGGCCGAGAGCTTCTCCTCTCTATCTCTTAAGCTTTTCTTTTGTTTGTGAAGATGATAAATGATTCATTAGTCATCAATTTCCCCTTTTATATGCCACACATGATGGTGACACATGTCCAACCTTGACATGTGTCCCATTATCCTCCAAGAACTAATCATATTCGGCCAAGTGTTGTGGGGCCCACTTAATTGTCCAATTAGGCTAATTAATCATGATTAATCACTAATCCCCACTTAATAATTTAATCATGGTTAATTAATCCCTAATCTTCATTAATAATTCCATACCAATTAAAATTTATAAGCAACTTGTGCATTGAAACAAAATCGGAGGTTAAAAGTCTCTACCTCGTATCCCAAAATAGTCTTGCCCTTGACTTGTCGCGATTAGCTTAAAATACCCTAATGTACAAAAATATGGGATCTAACATCCTTCCCCCCTTCGTAAACATTCGTCCTCGAATGTTAAACTAGTCTCACAAGGTCTTATAGGGATTTCGGGGGAGTCTCTTTTATAACTATCACATACAGTTCATTTATCAATCTACATAACCAATTTGAGAGTTTAGATTAGCTGTAGGCATGGGGAACAAGTAGGGATACTTATTCTTCATCTCCTCTTGACTTCCTGTGTCATGTCCTCCCGTTATTCACTTGTGACCTTAACGGAAGGCACGTCTTTAGTACGCAACCTTCTCACCTGACGATCCAATATAGCTGTAGGGTTCTCTTCGTACGATAGCTCTTCCGTTACCTGGACATCATCTACAGGGAATACCCTAGAAGGATCATCAACACATTTGCGAAGCATGAACCACATCGAAACACTTGCGGTGTCTTGCTTCCGGATCGGATGGTAGGTCTAATTCATAGGTAACTTTGCCCTTACGGACAATGCGATAAGGCCCAATATATCTCGGGCCGAGCTTCCATGTGCCGAATCTCATTACACCACTTCATAGGTGACATCTTCAAGAATACCCGGTCGCCGTGCGGAACTCTAAGTGTCGACGTCAATTATCTGCATATGACCTGTCGACTGCGGGCCGCCAATAACCTTTCTGAATAAGCTTTACTTTATCAACCGCTTTATTTGAATCATATACGGGCCAATTAACTTAGTTTCACCAACATTAAACCGATAATGGTGACCTACACTTTTTGCCATACAAAGCCTCGT
>NC_081351.1:37451537-37487374 GCF_029784015.1 Lycium ferocissimum | reverse complement strand
CGACCGGGGCGATTTCCCCGAATATGGTTGATGGGAAAATGGAAAATTATTTGGTCCGGTATCTCTGAAGCAAACTCTGCATCGCCGTTGGTCCAGTTTCTCCACGATCTAATCGATCGTGGCCGTTGGTCCGGTTTCTCCATGATCGAATCGATCGTGGCCGTTAGTCCAGTTTCCATGATTTAATTGATCATGGCCGTTAGTTCGGTTAATCAGTTGCAGATTTGCCACCGTCAGACGATTCGACATGTTGTCGCTGGCAAGTATGAGTGTCGAACCGATGCGCCCTATCTTATCCTTTTAGGATTTTTTCTATTCTAAAAAGGCTTTGTATTGAATGTAAGGCCCATGAGGCAAAACTATAAATAGAGGGTATTTTCCCACTTTTAGGGGGTTAGCTTTTTGAGGTCTAGAACATTGTAATAGCAAATAATATATCGAAGCATTATCTCTCTCTTTCTCTTTCTCTCTCTCTCTAGTCCGAATCAGTAGATCTTTGTGGTTTTGTTTATTCTTCTAACACCATTAGCTTAATCATCCATAGCAACATATTTCATTCAAAGCATTGATATATATTCATATATACATATCATAACAAGTAAATCCATAAATATTTTTCATAAACCCAAAATAGATTAAAGTTATCCACATATCTTATACCTCACTTACAAATTTAATTTTTACCTAAATTCGGGGTAAACACATACGTAGAATGATGTCTTGTAATTTTATCAAGTACAATGATTTTATCTATTTACTCCCTCCGTTTTCCCTCTAAAAAACTTTTACTAACTGCCAAATTTGAGATTGTTATTATTACAATAAACTTGGAGTTATGAAACTGATATACTAACAAAGCTACTTCTTATTGTATGGTTAATTTCAATCAATTATCTATTCACTTTTCTATTTACAAGTCAAATCAAGGAATAGACATTATTGGTCCTTCTTATGTTGCTTTTGTACGTAATACAATTATTGCAAGGGAAGAATTATACTGTGATTATTATTTGAACCCATGAGGAGTTGCATCTGCCATTGTCCACTCTCAGATTTTCGAGGTATCCTATGGGCCATTTTCCGTAATCTGAAGGGAAATTAACTGAAAATGGCCCAACTAGGTAACATTTCACGCTAAAGAAAATAAGAATGCAGTTGGAGATCAAACTGTGATTAATCTTGAGTATTACAAACTGTGATTAATCTTGAGTATTACAAATTGACAGCTATTTTAAAATAGTGGTAGTTAGGCTTCTAATTTTGCATATCTAGGTAAAAGGTGGGGTCCGCTTTATGTTAAAATTCCTCTATTTTAGATTACAAAAGCAACCACATGTGAACTTTTGGTATAATCTATTCAACTACTTTGCTGTGGTACTAGGGCTGATCTTTTTACATACCTATCTCAAAACCAGTGGTTCTCCCACACTTGATGCATGGAATTCAAAGCAACACCTTTAGTCTCAGGCATGAACATCACAATAAAAATGGTCATAATATCAATCCAACCAGCAAAGAACAAGAAAGCCCCATACTTGATGTTAGAATATGTCCCAAAGGGTTTGAATTGTCCTAAGTTGGGATTCGATAATTGTACATTCCGTAGGATTCGATTGGGGCACGTAAATTTATTTGGGATTTTGAATGTGACATAAAAGGATATTTTGACCATAACATCAAGAAAAAAGAACAACTATCAAAGGTATGAAGACTGAGACTATATGCCACACTTAGATGTAGACACGTGATTTTCTATATAAAATTGTTTCGCGCTTAATTAATAAATATTTCTTTTAATTTAGTCTTGATGTGTCGATTTTATTCTATTTTATTTAGTAGGTTTATTTACGGAAATAAGAAAAAAAGGACAAAAAATATTCACTATTTTTAGAGTATAAGTTTTGTGTTTCGAAAAAAAGAAAAATTAAAAAATAGGTTTCTCTTAATCTAACTTTTTTGGTTAATTGCTTTTTATGAATTTTTCCTTAGTCTAGTTATTTAATTTTTGCTTAGTTTTGGTTTAAAAGTAGTTGATTAGTATATTTATCTTGGTATTTTTATATATCCTATTAATAGAAAAGAAAAAGAAAAATTGAACTAATGATAGCCCGCCACTTGACAAAATTCCACCCTATCCACACAAAAAAGCACATTCCATTTTGGGATGAGAATATTCCTTTCATCCTTTAAGATATTTTTATTCATATGGGCATTTTGGGAAAAGGAAAAAAAGGAATAACACACTCAAAACCCTAGACTAGACACGTATAAAAAGCTAAATATAGAAACCTAGATCTGCACACACAATGATACTCAGCCGCAATACAGAATACATCTAAAAGCTAGAAAAAAGAAAAAAAAAAAAAGAGATCAACGATTACAGGGGAAGAACTAAGAACAGCAGCCACAGACTGTTTTCTTCTTCTTTAGGTGACAATTTTTGTTTATTTTCCAGAAAACTTCACTAACACCACCTTTCTCTACCCAAAATTCCAAACTCAAAACAAACCAGCCAATAAACACCATAAAATGATCAAAACAAAAATGTCAAAAGTGGGTTGAGGTTCCGCTGGTCGTGAAGCTTCGGTTCTGGTTCACTGAAGCAAAGTGACGAACTATTTTGAGGTCCATTCTTATCTTGTCTCTCTGATAATTTTAGTTTTGTGTTTTAGCTTGGATCATGGTGACGTCTAAATGGGTTTATGATACCTTCATGGATCTTTATCTTGTAGCGGTTCTATTTTTTCCGATTTGTATTTGCACTTGACTCATTTAAAAAGGAAAGTGTCCTGAGGAAGTACGGTTGTCAATCGTACCGGAAAAAAGGAAAAAATATATTTCTACGTAATGATACTCTAAATGGACTTATTTTTAGAGTCACCACCTAATTTTTAGAAAATTAGAAAAACTAATTCGAAAAGGGTTCATTTAAAACAGTTAAATTTTAAAAGAATCCTAATCTAACCAAAGTATGGGTAAGGGTTCTGGTGATCCCTGTGGAAGATGTTAGGCACCCGGTATTAAGGATCCGCTCAATTGCGGTTTACCCATGGGTTCTAATAATATGTCCGTATAAATATAAATTAGTTTGTGATAAAAATAGTTTTTGTTTAATACTTCCGCAAATAGATATTAGTCATTTATGCAAAAAAATAGCGCGTTTGGTAAAATTTTGCCCAAAATTGGGCGTTTGGAGTGTCGGACTAGAACACTTAGGCTAATACCTGAAGGCTCTTAGCCTAAGTAGGAGCGTACGTAAGTCCACCCAAAAAAAAATCGTTAGAGTATAGGAAAATAGTTTTAGGAAAATAGGTTGAATATATAATTTATATAGTATGTTACATATATATATATATATATATATATATATATATATATATATATATATATATATATATATATATATATATATATATAGTCCATTTTTCCTTTTCTAAGTTTTAGTCAAACTTTATCTTTTAGCCTAAGTCCATCAATCATAAATAGTCCCACAAGTTTGAATATTGGTTCAAATTAGTCCTTATATCACCAAGCCCACAAGGTTCATAAATGTTCAAATCACATCCTCAATTTTACGAAAATTGCGTTTTAGTCCTCGCGATCAAATCAGTCCCAATTTGCATTAACATCTCAAAGTGTGTGGCAAATTCATTTTTAGCGACTTTTAAAATATAACAATCAATTAAGGATTCCAATAGGCATGATAATTTGTAAATAACAATTTGAAGCACACAATTTAAAGGAGATAGGGTATTTGGGCCAATCAAGCCCCAAAGAGAAGATGTTTATGCACTTGGGTTCGTTGGGTCCAACGTATGCTCCGTTTTGCTCCAAATTGGGTTGACTCGATCTAAAATGTGTTGGCGAACCCCGTTGGAGCCTACCAACGGGGTTGAATGGGCAAAAATACAAACGGGTATGCATAATATCAGCGTACATTCATGAATAAGGCCAAGTGAAAAAATTAAGGCTACAATGATCATTACCAGACCAAAAATGAATGCACAATTTATTGGGCCTGGCCCGCTTATTATTTTGTAACGGTAGACTAGCAAAACAGCCCAGATGTGAAATAAGCCCACAACAAATAGTAATAAACCACACATAAGTAAAAAAAGGCCCAAAGTGATCGCCCTGCGCCAAAATTTGCTAAACATTAAGAGGCAATATAAATGATATACCACAGCTATACTACTCAGTTTTTCTTAAATTTTTCTAAGTGTCAAGAGGTGATATACATGATATACTACTGGTACACTACTCACTTTTCCTCAGATTTTTCTAAGTGTCAAGAGATGATATACATGATATACTACTGGTATACTACTCATTTTCCTCAGATTTTTCTAAGTGTCAAAAGTATGGTATACCTGATATACCATTGATATACCATCGAAGAGCAAAACTCCTCCAGATATACCTGATATATATATGCTTCATATTCTGTTAACTCTTAGACTACCACACTCAAGCTAAAAAAAAAAAAATCCAAGGCCTTTAGGAAAGATTCTAACCCTTTTAAATGCCAAAAACTTAACTTCAGTCAAGGCTAACAAGTAAGAACCCCATAACATACAACTTCACTGCGTATCTTGGCACACAAGAAGCAAGAAAGTCACAGAAAAAGTTCAACTAGTCTCAAGAACAAAGAAAATCAAGTAGCTCTTATGTGATGGGAAGGTTTTGGCAATGCAAGGCCTCCCATATATCATAATTCAGCAAACATCAATAGTATGGACACGGCAAATTCGAAAAATGGCAAATGAGTAGCTATAACAAATGAAGTAATAAGAAAGAACAAAGAAGGCACAGGATTAAGAGTGAAGCAGCAAAAGACAAAGGCAAGACCACAATCATCCTATTCAAAATATTAGTTTCTAGTTTCTTTTGAGGAAATCAAGGATTAATGAAGACAGGATAATGAAGGGCCTGGACAAGAGTTTCATTTTAACCAAGAAGATAACTAAACCAATGTAACACCCCGTATCTTAGAACTAAGGTTAGACTCATATCATTAGAGTTTTAGCGGAAAAATTGAAGGTTTGAACGTTTTGCGAAAATGGTTGATAGGCCTACTTCGGGCAGTGATAACTCTTTGATTAGTTAAAAATTTAGGAAAGTACCCTCAATGAAAGTTGTAGTACGTAAAAATAGCTTTCTAACGATATGAGGACCAGGCCAATCAGAGATCGGAGCAAGGAGATATGATCTTCTCAATATGGCTAATAGTAAGGCATTTAAAAGTCTATAGAATCGGCTAAGTTTTTGATACGTCTGCCTTCCAGTCGAATTTCGTGAAAATCCGTTGGGAATTTGAGGAAACTTAAAACATGAAAGTTGTAGCCCTTCGAAATAGCTTTTCAACGGTATATTATGGGTCTCAAACAGAGCTGTGTACAAGAAGTTATGCCTATTTTACCGAACGCTATTCAGAACCAACACCCGTCGCTTGTGCAGGCGCGTGCGGGCGCGTGCAATGGACCCGCGCCGCACGCTAATCGCACAAAAACCCCTACTCTGAATAATGATCTGAGTATGGTCGTGCGCTACATGTGCATCGCGCGACCATCGCATAACAGGGTCAGTTTCGGGTCAAAAGCCGGGTTTACGCGTTTTAAGCTATATTTAGACTTGGGGTTTATTTCCCAGCCTCCCCATTCACGAAAAATTCTCTCCAAACTCATAAAGAACAAGTCCCAAACCTCAAGATATTCCAAGGTAAGTTTTTATCATGATCCTATGTTGAATTCAAGTCCCTAATCCCTTTCTAACATATACTCTAATGATCTAAACAAGAAATCATCATTCCTAAAACTAGGGTTTTCAAGGAAACCCATCTCAAGGTTCAAGAATTCAAGATTTTGGAAATCTTCTTCAAAGCTCAAGTCTTTAATTCAAGTTTTGGAGCGACTAAGGTATGTAGAATTACTATCTACGTGTGGGAACGTCATTGTTTCTTCCTCACGCCTCATAATCCATAAATTATGATTCTCTACTAAAACTAGGGTTTCTATACCATGCTCATGATAACCCTAGGTCCATGTCCACGATTATATTATGTATGAATTGTTATAATTCCATCATTGAGTCCTCAATATTTCTTTATGATTATTGAGAATCCATCCGTAATCCATGAAAACCCATATCTTGTATTCCATGGGTTCTTGCATGCATGTTTTAAATAAAAATACTTATTTCATGAATATCCTACATGTCTACAAGTTTTCATGCAACTGTATTATATAATTACTTTCATGCTATGATACAAGATACATACATACTAAATACAATTTGTTTCATGAAACCATATTTACAAGCTATTTCATGAAACCATGTTTACAAGTTATTTCGTGAAATCATGATTACAAGACAAGTACAAGTTAATTCACGAAAATCATGGGCTTCTTAGCCAACTATATTATGTTCATATTTTTGGGAGTTGCACAAATTACCGAGAAGGCTCAGATAGCCTGAAACTACGTAGCCACCGTAGGACAAGGATCGCTCCGCCCAGATAGGACGATACCTTAATTTTACACTGAATGGATCCATCAGGCACGATACCACCTCATACCCTGGCAAGGTATGGGGGCTCGCCGGGTCCGGCGAGGTACCGGACTCCTTACGTACCCACGTGGTGATATCACATAGTCTCACATTTATGAAATGCTCTCCCTACTTATCATGTTTTACTTATGTTATATATATATATATATGTACTCATGCTCATGCTCATGTTCATGTCCAGGTTTTCAGTTTCAGTTCTTATCATGTTATTTCATGTCCCATGTTATTTCATTCAGTTGCTTTACATACCAGTACATTCAATGTGCTGACGTCCCCTTTTATTGTCCGGGGGCTTGCATTTCACGATGCAGGTACGTATTTACAGGACGCCGGATCTGCTCAGTAGGATTTGCTCGTATCAGCTTATTGGTGAGCCCCATCTCATTCGGGGTTTAGTCAGTTATCTTTATTTTATTAGTCATGCATTTAAAGGTATGCTGGGGGCCTTGTCCCAGCAAGTACGTTTTTCAGTCAAGATTCACGATTAGAGGTTTCATAGACTAGTCAGTTTAGTTATGTTAGACATGCAAGGTATTTAGCCATCTTTGGCTCAACTCATGTTATTTTCGCATTCATGATTTAAACAAGTATTTCATTTAATTATTATGACATCTCATGTTTTATAAAAGCTCATCACGTTCATGCTATATTTCCGCTCATGTATGCCTCATGATGATTCAGCAAGCCATGTGGTTCACTCGGTCACATGCAGTATGGCACCGAGTGCCGTGTTTCGCCCAGGCCATGGTTCGGGGCGTGACAACCAAATACTAGAAAACCACTTTTAAACCCAATCATCACTCATAGAGGAAAGTTTAAAGCCCAAAGTCATTTTCATACCTATTTTGGCTTAAACAAGTTATATATATATATATATATATAGATATTAAACATATTTAGAGTGCATATTCCCAATACTTTCCAAGTACCTATTAGCCTAGGTCATATTTAATCATTGAGTCACACTAATCCCAACCAGTCCCAATATCACCTCAGTATATAAGCAGTCCCATAGGAGACATTGCAGAACTTAAGAATGACAACTTTGACTTAGTTAATTTATAGAATAAACACAGGAATCCAAACTCAAATGTGAGATCAAATAAGGTATTAATCAATGCATAAGGGATGATCAAAACAGGATCAGCAAGTCCCAAAAAGAGGTAAAAGAGAGCATGAAGTTATCCTAGGTGTAGTCATCAAATTGAACAGGTTTGAGTCACAAGCAGGCAAACAGGGGTGGAAGTCATATATATAAACCTCAGAACCTTACCAACAAGCTATGAAGACCTATAGAAACAAGCAACTACCATCTCTATTCTCTTAAAGCAGTTTTAAATTCAATTTTTAGCATTGCATTAGATGTTTTCACAAAAATTAGGCAGTTTAGGCATGGCCAATTCTCAGTAGCTTAAAGTGATTCAACAATGAAACTATGAGCATGTTGCAGTCTATATCAAACATACAACGTAGAATGATGTACAAAAATGGCTTATTGCTCAAAAAGGGTAATCAGGAGAGGTTCATGTTGCTTCTCCTAAGTCACAAAAATGATGTATTCAAAAGCAGAATAAGCCAACAATGTATAAGGAACAGAAGTGTTCAGGTTCTACGATCAAGTTTGGAGAAAGAAGGACAGAAAATGTCTAAGTCACTACTATTCCTGATTTCAAACTTCTTTTAAAAATGAACTCTGAATTTCTTTGTATAACTCACTCCTAATGATTTGACAGTCAAAGGGGGGGGGGGTATTTAAGATCCACTTAATCAAAGTAGGCTCACAAAGCTTTCTTCACAGCAAACCAAACAACAAGGAAACGCTAAAAAAAGGATAAATCATAATAAGCTTAAAAAAGAACACAAATCATACTAATATCACAAAACACACACCACAAACCCCAAGGACATTATCCTAGGCCATTGATTTTCAAATTTGAACAAAGGACAAGTTCCCTTATTCCCTTGTCATTTAACCCCTGCAATGCTCCTAAAGCTAGTGATTAAATACACATACAAAGCAAAACAGGACCCAAACTTGTTCCAAAACAACATGACAAACTATAAATCCATCAAATTCCTAAATTTTTAAAGAAGAAACAGATTCTTAGTTTTAGAGGATTCTAGTTTCACTTAACAGTTTCAGAATCTACAAAGAACAAGTTAGGAGGTTCATTCTTTACTCTCATAAGACTAAACAAGTTTTAGAGATGACAAAATGTATACCTATACAACCCATTGATCACAGAAACAAATGAGTCCTTTTATTCCAGCTTTTAACAGTCACTTAGTCGAGAAAAAGGAAAATGAAAATTTGAGGTTCAGGCTTCAAAGATTCACATAATGTTATAGTTTACTGATCTTTACAAGCTATTTTTTGCAAGTTTTGAGAAGGTTTAGCCTTTAAAGAGTAGGAGAGGCAAAGTCAACATAGGTAAGAATAAAGCAAAGTAAGATTCAGGAGCTTTCAAGCTCAACAGGTAGGCTGTGAAGAAACAAGCAAATGCATCTCAGGTTCAAGAGACCATTTTAGTTCAAATTTAGTCTAAGGCAACCACATAAGATCATAACATAACTCAAACTCCCTAGCATCTCATTGAAGTACACTAAAGAAGTTCATTCAAGTGAAAACACAGATCTGAACTTCATTTTTCCTCTTTTTTTTTAGAAATGAAAAGTTTTCACTCTAGGGTATTCAACCCTTTTAACTAATTTGCAGATAATGAGCACATAGACAACACCAAGGAAAGTTCCCAAATTCTTTTCTCTTTTTTTTTTTCTTTTTCTTTTGAAGACAAGCACAACAAAACTTGCGAGAAGCCAAACAAAGCAGGACATGTATAGACATTTTATGAGCCATTATTTATCTTGGTTTTCACCTTGAAACCTCTTTCACATCTTAAACTATATTTAGAGTTGTAATCTCATGAAAACTGTCACAACACGAAAAACAAAGCTAGTTATTCTTGACTTAGTTTTACAAACATCATGCCAGCCCCCTATACCTTCATACTTTTAAGATAAGATCCATGACATGATCAGTGATGAACTAAGACCAGGAAAAATCAGGCTTCCAAGCTTCAAATGACACAAACAGTCAACAAACAGTGTTAAAAAACAAGATTGGTCACCTACTTCATCTTTTAGAGCCCTTTTTAGACGTAAGACCTCTTAAATAACACCAGGAACTCAACAGGATCACATCATAGCCTTTAGAATCAAATCAAAACAACCTAGACTGAGACAAAATCAATGGAATAGTAAACTTAGAACAAAAACAAACCCCTTCTATTTATGTCCAAAGCTATTCAAACATCACATCCTTTAGATAACACTAGGATACCACTGTTGAATACCTTAAGACTCAGAACCAAACTTGCACACCTCTAAACAAAGGGAAAATCCAATGAAACTGTAACCATAGACACATAAGGTTCCCTTTCAATCAAACAAGCATTTTAAGGCTACAAAACACTTATTGAATAGTAGTAAAATGCATCTACACAACTATATTATCACATCCCACACACCAAAACAATTTCACAAGTCAAATAACATATAACAGCATAAATAACAATACAAACCAAAAATAACAGAATAGAATGGGCAAAAATAGTAGTATTACCTTTTTGTTGGGAAACCTAAAGATCAAAATGGGGATTGAGTCTCCAAACTTCAAACACCAACAACCAAAGCACCCTTAAACAGTTTTTAAACCCTTTAGATTCTTCAAAAGCAGTAATCTTTCTATTGGTATTCTTGTATATTACCATCATTATAGTGTATATCAAGTTCTATCTCTCTTTATAGGTATTTCAAGGGTAGTATATATATTGATATATATGTGTAGCCAATGAATAAACTTAGGGATTATTTCCCTTAACTGTAGAGTAAAACAAAATTTCCAGAATCCCCTCTCTTTCATGAATACTAGCTATTTATGGGACAATAAGTGGGAACAAAAATAGAAAGTTCTAGGTGTCCTCCTATCAACAAATTTTCCCCTTATTTTCGAAAACAATTTCAAAATTCTATAACAACTCAGCAAATTTTCTCAACCAGCTCACAAATTGTACTATTCCCCAATCATAAAACAACACATATCACAAAATATAACTTATTTTACCCTTAAAATTCAAATAAAATCAGATAAATTAGCAAAATACTAGGATAGTACGCCTAGTCACAAATAAGACAAAAAAAAACCCAGTACATCCAACGTATACATTGTACAAATAGGATAGAAATCCTAAAATAATACCCGAATTACTGAATATTCATTTGGGAAATTGCCCTAGGTCCCTTGTTCATAGTACGAGGCGCACAAGTTGGCTAGGAACTCTTGGTTCTGCCCATGGAAACCTCGTACTCAAGGAACCCGAGCAACATCCCATTAAATCGATCCAATTCGAACCTAACTGTTTACCAAAATCACGAAATTAAACCTGGAGCGATAATAAGATGAGACGAAGGGTAAAAACCCTAAAAAATCAGGCCAAAAATGGCCGTGAAATAGCCATGAAGGCGGAACCCTAGTGGATGCCTCAAATCGCCTAAAGAGAAGAGGGAAAGTCAGGCCAAGGAAAATGAAAGTGGGGGGGGGGGGGGGGGGGGGAGGGGTGAATTTAACCCCCCCCCCTCTTAATTTAAACCAACTAATAACTAAATAATATAAAACTTTCAAATTTAGAAAATTAGTTTCAAAATGAGCCTAATATTGATATAGTTTCGGATAATTTTTAGGGATGTGAAAAATGCAGTAAAAAATGAACGGTAATTCATACATCGTTTTAATTAATAATTTTTCCGAGTTAGATGGAGCGGGATATGTATATTGCTTTCAAATCACGTTTGTGAAAGTAAATAACTTGTAAGTTCTTGTAATTGTTAATTTTTTATGAAAATAATAATTAAACGTCAATTTTTACAATTTTCTTGGGATTTTTTAATTTTTTAATTTTTAAGGACATACTTACTCCATCTTGGACTCGGAAAATTCAAAAATTAAAACGCGCATTTCATGAGGTGAAAATTAGGTGTCAACAATTGTCCCTTCGAAGTTCAAGGATGGCAAGCCCATTCTTGAGCTGCGAATTTGACAAACCTAATTTTTGCCGAATAAAAGAAATTACAGCTCTTCTTGCGCAAAATTTTGAAAGTATGGCCTTACCCCGGTTTCTGAGCTTCCTACATATCTCAGGCTAAGTAAGAATTCAGGCTGTTTGTAGTTCTGACTCTATAAGGACCATGAAACAAAGAGTTTTCTTTAGACTATCCCGAAGTGTTCCGAGATAATTACAGGAATATGGCCGAGCCTCGAATTTTTAGTATCCTACATATCCCTAGTCTTTGGGAATTAGGCCAATTGTAGTTTGATTCGATAGCTCGAAAAGGAATATCCCTTTATTGCGGGAACCCCTTTGATCATTTCCAGTTGAAAATTCGAATCAGAGGTGGTTTTTGAGAAAGCGCTTATTAGTGTTGATGCTTGAAGTGATCTCCAATCCCTGGTGTAGAAAACTTGACTCTCGTACACGATTTTTAACCGGTTGCCCAAGAAAAAGTTTCACGTATGCTCCGCACGATTTGAATCCGGCTTTGCTTCCATCTTTGGTAGCTTCTAGCTTGTTTTCAAATGCTGAGCCCTGCGTGTTAGTATTTAAAAAATTTGATTTTGATGTAGTTATACCTGTGTGGCATTCTACCATTTTGTTGACATTTGAGTCATCCTCCACTATCACATCCGTTATTTCGCAAATGCTTGTCCGTCTTTTTCTTCTTTTCTCTTGCAAGTGTGTGTTTTTCGTGTATTTTTTGAAAAGATGAACTATTCTGGACTGTAACAACCCGATATTTTTCTCTTCATGTGTTTAGGATTCCTTCCTTATTTGTGGTTTATTTAATTTTAGCGGGTTCCCTATAGAAGGGAATAATTATAGAATATATTTAAATTACATATATGCACACACCTATCTATCTATATATATATATACTAGTGTCATTTGGCCCGTGCTAAGCCCGGGCCCAAAACTAAGAGTAAACTTAAATGTAATTACATTTTTTCCCACTCGTGTGATATTAACTTATTGAAAAATTAGTTCGGCCTTCTGCAAATTCCTAAAAACTATAGGCTCTCCGGAAAATTAAGTTGCACAAAAATATTTAAAAATTGAACAAAGATTTTTTTTATCTGTACTTTAGACTTACTTTTTACCTTCAAGCAAATACATGACATACAGTCTCTTATTTTTTATTTATTTATCGGATTTATTTAAATTTAGACTTTGATAATTCTTGAACTCAAACTTAGTTGTAACATAAGTGTGATTAACAACATCCGTTATGAACTATAACATTTTCTTTCAAAAAGAAGAAAAAGAATTGGGTTCAAGAGACATCAATTATATATGCTACATTTATTCTTTTGCTAAAATGTTAGTAAATGTTACTTTCATTTAAATTATAAATACATTGAAATACAATAGCAACAACACATACCCAATGAAATTTCACAAATTGAAGTCTGGGCAGGGTAGAGTGTATGCAGATCTTACCCCCTACCTTAGAGGTAGAGAGGTTGTTTCTGGTAGACCCTTAGCACAAGGACAAGGACTTTTCTTAATATAATTAAATTTTCCTTTGCTTTCCAAAAATTTATGTGACGACGAAGTGATATTATTCCTTTTGTTCGTTTATAAGTGGAACGTTATTTTATAAAATGTATATTCTAATCATTTTTTAAAACACAAAAGTAGCTTCAATGCTTCCCTACGGTAAAGAAATACTGCCCCATTTTTAAACCCCCTCCCAAATAAAAACAACAACAACAACAACAACAACAACAACAACAACAACAACCCAGTGAAATCCCACAACGTGAGGTCTGGGGAGGGTAGAGTGTACGCAGACCTGACTCCTACCAAGGTAGGACGGCTGTTTCCGAAAGACCCTCCCAAATAAAAAAACGATACTCAAAAAAACAAAAAACAAAAAAAAAATTGCTCCCTTTTGTTACAATTTGTTTGACATTATTATTGCTTGGATAACTAAAAATTATTTAAGTACACATGCATAAAATAGGTCATTTCCTTTAACTATACACATAAGTCATAATTGAAGCAATTATGAAGTTTTACAGCTTATTCATGCTAATGCACAAAATTAAAGGAGCTGACATATTTTAAGTGGTTAACTTATATGTAATGGGTACTTGAGAATACACACAAAAAGTATTCTTAAAATTTAAACTGAAAATGTCTAAAGGAACACTTTATCATGTGTTTAAGTGCTCAATTGGAACAAATCATAATTCATATGTCTAAGTAGGCGTTTGGCCATTGATTCTAAATATTTTTCTTGGCCATTGATTCTAAATATTTTTCACTTTATTGGGAATTTATAGAGTTGGAGTTGGAGTGGGAGTTGGAGTTGAAGATGGAGTTGTGTTTGATTACACTTTTTTTATTATACTTTTTGCAAAGAATATTTGGAACATTGTTCATGCTTGAATGTACTTAAATATAACTTCAAAAGTGAAAAGTGAGTTGGAAAGAAATGAAAAGAGGTTATAAGTTATTTTCTAAATTTTGAAATACAACTTCAAATTGGATTTGAAATTTTCTTGATCAATACTATTTTTCAAATAAAGTGGGAAAAAATCGGATTTTTTTTTTATGACCAAACAAGTATTTTAAAAAATATCGATGTATTGAGCAATAAAACAATATACAGTAGGATGAAAATGAGTGAGGCATATGAAAGTTGTAGTACATTTGATGTCACCTGTTAAAAAAGTACATTTATAGTCACCTGCAAAAGTTAGCTTAAGGGGCATATATTACTAAAAGAGGCTTAAAAGTGCTTGAATTTTTGCAAAACACCTTTTGGTAAAGATGCAATAAATGACAAATATAAGGGTGAATCTGAAAGAGGAAGCCTATTAGTTGGTAGGCATTAGTTGCAATCCAATTGGGGACGACAAAATTGTCCCATTCTCCCTTATTACATATAGTAATATATATATATATATATATATATATATATATATATATATATATATATATGAGAGGTAATTTATTTTAGAATTTGTATAAATATATAAATGTGTGTAGTAAGGTGTAAGTTGGTTAATCAAGCTAATGACTAGATGACAGAATATTCTTAAGGGGGAAAGAAGTGGGGCCAGCGCACTTTCTTTTTTTGTTGCCACGTTTGAAGCCTAGGTAGTATAACTTTAGGAATCCTTTTATGGGTTTGGTATAGAGCAAATTAAAAGGGCGTACAGGAGAATAGAAGTTGATGGCGACACTAAGGGTAAGGACGAAGCAGTTTCTTGGAATTAAATTTAGAGGCTTGAATTCATATAAGACAAAAATGGATCCTAGAATTCCAAGTAGGAATTTTATATCCAGGTATATATCCAATCTCTTAAGGGTAGCTATGTTCTTGAAATGGGTGAAAAGGAATAGTATTCTTGTTATTATTAATTATTTTATTAAAAGTAGATTTTTTTATTTATTATTATTATTATTCAGTCTTTGGGATAAATTAATGAAGTAAGGATTAGGGGTAAATAATGCCCTCTCCGGAAGACGGGGTAAGACATAGATAAATACGTACTATGTCCCGTGATCATAGATTCAGATTCAGTATATTTCATGTATTGCTCATCCGGGTAAGATGGGGGTAAATAATGTCCTCTTCGGAAGACGGGGTAAGACATAAACAAATACGTACTATGTCCCGTGAGCATAGATTTAGATTCAGTGTATTTCATATATTGCTCATTCGGGTAAGATGGGGGTAAATAATTCCCTCTCCGAAAGACGGGGTAAGACATAGCTAAATACATACTATGTCCCGTGAGCATAGATTCAGATTTAGAGTATTTCATGTTTTGCTTATTTATGCTCCATGATTTCAGCTTTAGCTTTAGTGTTTGCATATATTTAATATACTTGTATTTTGTAATTGCTTTTATGCATTATCGGGATTTCAAAGACTTGCCCCGAAGTATGCGAGAGTGTCGATGATCTTCTTTGGGTCTTTTAGACTCACACTTGTTGATGTTGTATGTGTGTAGGTGTGGTTAATGGTGACCAGGTAGCCGATACTTTGTTCATTCGAGCTTTATTCAGTCCAGTTCAGTCGAGGTGAATCACCATTAGATCATGGCGGCCTCTTCTTCTTTAGTTGACTTAGTAGTATTCCGAGATACGTCTCGTACTTTTATATTCAGACTAGTAGTTCCATGACTTGGACATTTTATGGGGTTTATGGGCAAGACTTAGTATTTGTATTTCGCTTTCACACTTTTCTTTATATTATGAGACTTTGCGTATTATTCATTTTATTTGTTAATTTTCGCATGATTAGCTTAAAGGGGGGTTCGCCTTATGGGTAGAAGCTCGACAGGTGCCCGGTCACGGCCTGAGTGTCAGATTTGGGTGGTGACAAACTTGGTATCAGAGCACTAGGTTTCAATTTCCTTGAAGTCATGGAACAGTGTCTAGTAGAGCCTTGCGGATCTGTACGGAGACGTCTGTACTTATCTTCGAGGGGCTGCATGGCCATTTTAAGAAAGTTTCCCTTCTTTTATTCCTCTCTCGTGCTATAAAGCTTGAAGTATGAAAAATGGTACATCTCGTGTTCTTTCCTACGTGAGGCAGGAACACATAACTATTCAGGTGCTAGCGACTAAAAATATTTCTCCAAGAATTACAAAGAAGTTTGGAATGATTAGAGGTAAGCCTAAAAGATAGGCTAAAATATAGAAGACGACTTGAGTTGAGTATTAGCCTACAAGGCTAGGAGAAATATCAAGAGTTACTAGACAGATCTGGAAGACTCTAAGATTTGAGTTAGGTTCTAAAGATAATAGCTCTTTATGTTTCTCGAAGTGGAAACAGAGGTTCAGTCAGTTGAGCTACAATTGTCCCTACTCAATCAATGGCACATATAGCAAGGCTATGGGCATAATTAAGTGAATTTCCTTGAGCGTAAATAGTATTAGAAAATGGAATTTTAGCACAATACAAATTAAGACCACGGTCTTATGCACAGTCATGAAATTGACTACTACAAGTCAATGAAGAAAATTAGTTTAGTTCAGCGTATCCAATTGGCTATGTAAGGCTATCGAGTATGTTATATTTAGAGAATTGAAATTGACATTTCAATAGTCACGACTTCCTCAGTGGGAGGATCAGATTGACCTATTACAACTTATTTCACTTTGGCTTATGGAGAGTTCCGGACTATTCAGCAGTAGTGATTTTAAACCTTCGAGAGTTTGCACTTTGAAATGGTGTCCTACGGAGGAGTTTCATCTTATTAAGTTTGTGTGTTAAATATACCACAGTTAGATGATATCATATCTAATTAGGTTCTTTGAGTTTAATATATTTTCTAAGCATGGGCATACATTCCGTTATAGTCACCAGTGCGTTGAGCACCTGTTCATCATATCAGGGCATTTTTGTCATCAAAGTTACATTTACGTTAAACGCTAGGCTCAGCATTGTAGGCCACTTTTGCCACAGCAGTTAGAACATTGTTGGGCATCAGGCTCAGTATAGTGGGGCGTACACGCCACTACAATTAGCTATCTCTTAGGATCAGTAAAGTGTAGAGTGCAAGACTTATTATAGCCGAAAGCACCTTCAATTATAAAGTAAGACATGAGCATGAGACTCATCATTCCAGGGCATGACTGTCAATTCAGTTTGAGGAAGACATGGGGTATAGGTAATTTTTTTACGCATCAACAAGGTAAAAGTCGAGTTATAGAGGATGTTCGCTGCATTTAGAGGTAGTGAAATGATCGACATTGGGCATGAATTGTGTTTCCACAGTTGACTAATATGTGTTATACTTCGCATAGCTTGAGGTTAAGAAACATAGTCAAAATGTTAATACATTGTGTTGCATCTGAGGAAGAAAAAGTAAATTGAGTCGTAAGATGAGTTTTTATAGCTCTAGCCCAATTGGGGGGATAGGCCGAGCCTATGGGAAGAAGGCAATTACAATTCTAGCTAGAGAAAGACCAGCGAACCTATTAAGATTGGTCGAGATGATCAAAAGATCAAGTTGAACATGGATTGATTGTTTTCATCATATTAGAATCTTAGCCTCATATCGAAGTGAATGCATAGTTGCATTCTGGCAAGGTTATCCCTTTTATCAAAAAGTTCAGTAAAGGTCGAGTAGTGTGTGTTTAATGAATAATGGTACCTTGGCCGCTAGAGTGGAGTTTTGACTCTTGAGACAATCTCACGATTTGCAAGTTCCAAAAGAATCTTTGAGATGTATATGATGTTTTACCTAAGAAGGTAATAGAAGTATGACTCAATATACCAAAGAAATTTTTCTAGACCTATTGAGGTCACTACGAGTGTTGTTTGGAAAATCTTTGACTTAGATGACTTGCCGTATGTTTTTATGGGCTTATGGAACCAAGGATTCAAATCAATATTGGTGTTATTGCTATAACAGTAAGCATATGATAACGGTTTCAACAAATACCGAGAGTACTATATGTGTAGAGTACTAAGAGAATAAAACTCTACTAGAATACCATTTCTGAAGAGATTGAGAAAAGTGAAGCAGTGGAAGTATATTGTTTTATGTATTTGGCAAGAATACACAACGATTGTCATGTGAAAGAGTTGACTATCTTAAACTTTTGACTTAGTTGACTCAGAAGACGGTTCGATTTTGATGAAGAGATAGTGTGAGTTGGACTTTAGATGTTTAAGGTAATCAAAACAATCTCGGTATATGGTTTGCTTTCGAGTACGAAGGTAAAGGTAAAAGAGTAGCATAAACTTTTAAATAGATGAAGAGGCATGAGGAGAACTACAACATCAGATTTAGGAATTGATAACGACAATTTGCTATATAGAGTTATGACATACCTATTTGTACGAAGAAGCTATGCGGGTTATATTGATCCTAGAGTTTACAATAGGTCCTTAGGATAAAAGGTCAACTCGAGATATCATAACAAAAAAAAAAATCCAAGTTGATACACGATGTTCTCACACTATCTTTATAATATTTTCGACGAAAAGTATGAGATATGAGATTTATGTTCTGCACTTGACGACTTCGTATGCTTATTGGAAGCATTTTGTTATTATTCGGGTAAGACATATTTAGTGCACTTCACAAGGCGGGTCAGGCAAGGGTCAATGCACCACATATGGGGTAAGACATGTGGATCAGATATCCCATGTCCTATAAGTAGTTATTTATCAGTAGTAGATTATATTTAGCAGCATCATTAGGTAAGTCGAACAGTCTATGGACTACGACAGGTGGGTAGCCATGAGATAATGCTTTGAAAACTGGGTAAGATATGTGAATCAGATATTCCATGTCCCGTAAGCATCTTATGATTGGTGATAGGAGTAAAAATTTCAAAATTAGCAGTTTTTTCAGCAATAACAGGGGATCACTTATAACCCATAATAGTCGGGGCATTGACGAGACAGTTAATTCATGTGAAGTGTAGGATGATACGCCTTCAGTCATAGATGATGGAGTATGGTAGCTCTAAAAAATTATGTATCAAGGCTAATCGGGATTTTGACGTAATATCTTAAGAGCCTAAGAAAGGTATTTCATGAGGTCCTATTTGGTCTCTAGCAGTTGAGGATATTAAGCGAGATAGTGGAATGATTATATTGTAAATATTTCTACATACGATGTTATCAGGTTACAGAATCTTTACCGCGAAAACCAAGTATTGCATTATCAGATATACTAAAGCACCTGGATTTTTAGTTGGATATGAATTTAACCAGAAAGGAATGCAACCTACGTGCAGTACACAATAGTAGTCCTGTCCAAATATGTATAGTGAATTACCACAGTCTGTCTTGAGATAGACTGCTACATTGGAGTGTTAGGTGCGGCTCAGTGGAGCTAGTTGTGGGGCTATTCACGTTATATTATTTAAACTAAGTATATAGGACCATGTGTCGATATTTATGGAAAATTATGACTAAGTAATTTAATGTATTACAAGGTTATAGCCCTATGGCTAAAAATAGTTTAGGCTGATTCTACCAAATATTTGGCTATCATTAATTCTGTAGAAAATAATATTAGAAAACTTAATCAGCATAAGTGCATAACAAAAGAATTATTATTTTTGAAGGCGTACTAACTATAGTAAAGTAGAGATCTAGTTGGATACTACTTCCTTTTTTGTATCCAAGTACACAAAGATTCTCACTTTTTCTCATTTGTTCAACTGAAGTTTATCATTCTCTTGAAGGATAGTAATTCAACCAACAAGCTGAAGCAGAATAGTTTAACAATGTAGTTCATTCAGTCTTTTTAATGTACGTGCAACTTGCAAGTCACTCATTTTCACTTATTTCCAATTCTTTAATGTGAGGTAAAGGCAATTATGTTTAAGTTCAATTTGTTGAAGGCAGATGTCACGACCTAACCCGATGAGCCATGACTAGTGCCCGAGCTGGACACTCGTATACGAACCTGCTAGATATAGTCAGACTAAAACTAAGGACAATATGAAAATTTGTAAAAGCAAGCTATAGACTCATAACGTCATATATCATAATGAACCTGTCTCCTGAGGAGTCACAACTAATCAAAACATAACATAATATGCAAGCCGACAAGCCTGCACTATATACGGGAATATCCAAAACGAACCATATCGATATAGTTGACCAAAACCTATATACAACCCACACATGTCTACAAACCTCTAAGAGTATAATAGTGAAATATGATGGAACAGGGCCTCGCCGTACTCCTGGATATGCATAAGTCTATATCAAAGGATCTGTACCAAAATGACTTAGGCTCCAAAACAATGGAGCTCTCCAAACAGCTGAGCAGAAGTCCTAGGCTGGAGGATCACCAAACTGAGTGTCTGTACCTGCGGGCATGAAACGCAGCCCCCGAAGAAAGGGGGTCAGTACAAAAAATGTATTGAGTATATAAAACATGAAATACAATAAGAAAGATCATGACTGAATAAAAGATGACAGGAGACAAGTATGATAATCAAAGATACCAATGCACCTGTGCCTTATGAGATGAGAGTCATGCATATCTATATAATATACCGTACCCGGCCCATTATGCGACTTGGTGAATGAAGTCATATACATATATACTGTACCCGGCCCTCTAGTGAGGGTCTCGGTAAAATAATCATATATATATGTATATACCGTACCCGACCCTCTGGTGAGGGACTGGGTGAACAATGCAAGGAAACTGTGCACGAATATATACCCGGCCCGGGACTCGATGAATGATATATTAACAGCATGCACGAGTAGAATATCATGAGCAATCATATACAAATTAAATCATCATCTGAGACTCAATAGAATAATTAGAATGAACCAGCACTGGAGAATCAAAGACAACTATTGTGTCAAGTACCACTGAGAACTAGAATTCATTGGAATTATATATATTCATCGTCCACTCGTTTTATGTAATTCATGCCAAAAAGAAAGAAGGGATAGCTTTACATACCTTGAAGCCCGTCTATTCGTCTAAAATCTACTGTCCAAGTTTGTAATCTATAACAAGGCAATAATTACGCCACAATTAGATAGAAGTCATTCTTTACTACTCATTGTAAGCTAACAAACAATCTAACGAAAATCCGGCAACATTGTCCTTATTTTTCTTACTCCGTCCCAACTCACCAACAACCCAAAATAATCACAACAATATCAACAACACACACTACCACGAAAATCATACCAAACAGCCCCAAAATATCATCACAAAATAGCCACAAAAATCATACCAAACAGCCCCAAAATATCATCACAAAAAACCACGAAAATCATACAAAATTGCCCCAAAATATCATCAACAACATCAACAACAGTACCAACCATTATTATACATCATAACTCAGCTAATACCATCCATTTAATTCAACTAAAATAGCCCCCGATCCATAAATCTCAACAAAACAACAAACGAGTTTATAACACTATTTTCTCCGTTCTAATCCGTTAAAACTCTAAATAAACTTATTAACATTGAAAAAGGGACCTTGATCTTACCTTAAGTATGCAGCAACCACATCAACACTCTTCTTTTTGGCTGATTTTTAGCTCAAACTGAAGGCAACGCAACGTACAATGCTTTTCTCTTCATGAGCTTGGGGATTCGGGACTCGGATTTTGATCAAAATGGCTCTCTTAGCCTTGAAGCTCTCTCCCTCTCTCTCTAATATTCTTGGAAGCTCCTAGATGCAAATGACCATCCCTCAAATGAATTTTCCATATATATATTAACGTTAATGGGCCTCATGGGCCGAAATGTAAATGCTTGGGTCGGGTCTCAACTTGCTGCCCCGCCAGCCCAATTTGCATCGTCCATATCTCCTTATCCCGATATCATTTTGATGAGTGGTTTATTGCGTTGGAAACTAGACTCAATGAACTTCATTTTAGACTTTTGAAACACCTTAAAACTCCCCATATACTAGGAGATATGCCTCTAAAAATATGGGCTAAAAATCTGGTTTGAGATTTTACTGGAGTTGTTCCAATTCATTTCGTTTAGATTCGTTTAACTTCTAATCCTCTTCCAACCCTCATGTAACCTCTTACACATATATATACATACTCATATACATCCATAACAATCTATACATGTGTCTCAAAGGGTCCGGAGAATCACAATAACCTTAAACATAACTAGAGAACTCACAAAACTTCGACGAAACTCCAGTCGCAAAAGTATAGTCATATCTTTTATTCATCTTCTATATCATTACTAATAATCTCAAATAATTTAAAAGGGCACTCACATTACCTTGTATACGTACTCATAACACGATTTCAAATCCTTTAGGTTGCCATGTCACCTCGGGATACTTAAGGCAACCATATATATATATAACGATATTCTTACTAACTCGATTAACTTTCCTTGAACTTTCTTAACTCGTTCATTTTGTCTTAAGTCAAGTAGCGGGGACTCTTACGGGGTGTAACAGCAGAGTAGATTGTTTATTAGTTAGTACATTGTCATTCGAGTTACATTAGTGTATATATTCTTTATTCATATTTGTTGCATGATGGTACGGGGTCGCCTAGTGCCCCATTAGCATGTGATTGATTGTATGGAGTCGCCTGAAAATCCCTAGCATATGTTTCTTAAAAATTACGATTGTTGGGTGTTGTCGTTAGCGGTTTTGAGACAGTTACATAAATGGCATTAGTCCTAATTACAGGGAAAACTCTGTCAAAATTCCGGTAGGCCTAAGAGACTTGTTAAAACGGTTAAGGTTTTCTATATATTCCTCTTGAACCATGAGAAGAGATTTTTTACTTTCGAGGACGAACATTATTTTAAGGGATAGAGAATGTAACAACCCGATATTTTTCTCTTCGTGTTTAGGATGTACTAGTTGTGGTTTATTTAATTTTAGCGGGTTCCCTATAGAAGGGAATAATTATAGAATATATTTAAATTACATATATGTACACACCTATATATATATATATATATATAGCGAGAGAGGTAATTTTTTTTAGAATTTGTATAAATATATAAATGTGTGTAGTAAGGTGTAAGTTGGTTAATCAAACTAATGACTAGATGACAGAATATTCTTAAGAGGGAAAGAAGTGGGGCCAGCCCAATTTATTTTTTTGCTGCCACGTTTGAAGCCTAGGTAGTATAACTTTAGGAATCCTTTTATGGGTTTGGTATAGAGAAAAATAAAAGGGCGTACAGGAGAATAGAAGTTGACGGCGACACTAACCCTCTGTTTGGATGGTTGTTTCCCGTGGTTCATTAATGTACAGTATGGTATGGTACAGTATGGTGTTGTATTGTATTTCCTGTATTAATATCATCTGATGTTTGGATATTTGTAACGTTTGTTGTGGTTTCTAACATTTGTATTGTTTGGTCTCCTCGTAGTTGTATATTAATTGTAAGTTTACTAAAATAAACTCTTCATAAAATTAGTTTATATATATTAATAAAATCAAGTAAACAATAAAATAGGAACTTTAAAAAATAAGTAGGTAGTGAGTGGGGGTGGTGGAGGGGTAGGTGGGATGAGGGTGGGGGTAGTGGTGGTGAGGGTAGTGGGTGGTTGTGGGATGAGGATGGGGGTAGTGGGTGGTAGGGTGGGGTTGGGTGGTGGTGAGGTGTAGTGGGTAGTGGAGGGGTGGGTGCCGCATAGGTGGTTGTGGGATAAGCGTGGGGGTGGGTGGTAGGGTGGGGGTGAGTGGTAGGGTGGGGTGGGGTGGATGGTAGAGGGTGGGAGTGGGGGTGAGTGGTAGGGTGGGGTGGATGATGGAGGGTGGGGTATAAAGGGGAAATGAAATATGTGCGGAAAAACCACCAGGAAGGCTAAGGGTTACAAAAATTGGAATTTTGGTTATATTTCATGGAATGACATTGGTTTACAACACCATAGCATAATTTTAAGAACATAATTAATTGGTTTCATAAAAAATAATAATGAACCATGGGAAACCACCATCCAAACAGGGGGTAAGGGTAAGGACGAAGCAGTTTCTTGGAATTAAATTTATAGGCTTGAATTCATATAAGACAAAAATGGATCCTAGAATTCCAAATAGGAATTTTATATCCAGGTATATATCCAATCTTTTAAGGGTAGCTATGTTCTTGAAATGGGTGAAAAGGAATAGTATTCTTGTTATTATTAATTATTGTATTAAAAGTAGATTTTTTTTTATTTTTTATTATTCAATCTTTGGGATAAATTGATGAAGTAAGGATTGGGGGTAAATAATGAACAGGAAGACGGGGTAAGACATAGACAAATACGTACTATGTCCCGGCCATAGATTAAGATTCGGTGTATTTCATGTATTTCTCCGGGTAAGATGGGGGTAAATAATGTTCCGGGAAACGAAGGGTAACACATAAACAAATTTACTATGTTGTATTTACGGATTCAAGTGTATTTCATGTATTGCTCAACGGGTAAGATAGGGTAAATAATTCCTTTCGGTAAGACATAGCTAAATACATATACCCCGTACTTTGTACGTCGGAGTATTTTAAGTAGTTGCGACAAGTTAAGCCAAGGCTATTTTTTTTCCGACTTTGTTTTAAGATACGAGCTGTTTGTGATAATATTGGTATGGAATGTTAAGGGTAAACTTGGAATAAGGAATTTGGGGTTAAAAGCGAAATATGAAAAGTTAGACATTTTATGAAAATTTTGGGACCAAAAGATGAATTATGGAAAGTTGGCCATTATTTGAAAATGGCCAAAGGTGGCCGGCTATGTGTGTGTGTGTGTGGGCCATAGGGCCATGTGTTTAAATTATATATGTGTGTATAAGATGACTAACTTAGTCATCTTTACCACTTTGTTGCCTTAAGAAAATCAAGAAGCATGGAGAAAGATGAAGAAGGAGGAAACGGCTAAGGAGAAAAAAAATGGAAGACCAAAATTGACCATGGAAAAATTATTTTCTTCTTGTTTTCCTACTAATTGGAAGGTTCTCGTTAACGTGGAGTGGTTGTTAGAACAAGAAAACCGCCGTTGTCGTGTTTCATGAAAGCTAGCCGTGGGAGGAGTTAAAGGAAAGGTAAGATTTAATCCTTCTTTACATGTTTTATGGATGTGTTGAACGTGTTATGGTGCATGGAAATGGATGGAAAATCATGAAAGGTTGTATGTTGGGAGTTGTAGCCGTGGGTGTATGTTGTTGATGTAAGCATGACGAACCAATTTTATGTGATGTAATTTGATAGTTGTGGATGTTGTGGAGTGTGAAAATGAATTAAAATCATGAAAATATGGATGTTAAAGTTGAGTTGTGAAAGTTGAAGGTTGGCCGTGTGTTGTGTGTATTGTGTGATGATAGTGATTTAATTGTATACAACATGTTTGTGTGTTATGGTAATGTGTAGAAAGTGAATGAAACTTATGAGAAGATGATGTGAAGTTGAGGAGTGTTGTTGGAAATGGGCTGTTTTGGTAAGACAAGGAATGACTTATTTTTATTTGGCATTTGGTTGTCGTCGTTGTGAATTATATGATGTAGAATGAAGTTTTAATGTTACAAGTCGAAGCTATAGTTGTGTGGGCTGTTTTAGGAGCCAATTTGATCCTAATGTGGTTTCTTAAATTTATGATAATAATATTGTTAACGTGCGGATTGTTGGTGAGGTTTATGAATTTGGAAGGAAGGAATATGTTATGGTTGTTCATGTTGAGTTGGGGAGGCTTCGGGTTCTATGGCATATTATTTGGATTGTTTGAATATTTTCGGGGATTGTTGAAAATGTTATTGAATCATGTTTGAATGGTCTTGGGTTGGTATTTGAATGTGTGAGCAATAAAGTTGGATTGATTATACATGTTGATTTGAACGTAATTGGAAAATCGTATTGTGCGAAAGAAGGTTGTTGATGATAAAGTGTGTTTTAAATAAATGGTTGGTGTTGTTAGAATGTTTATTGGTATTGTTGTTGATGAATCTGGCCGAGTTGAAATCTCGGGGTTGTGCACTTATAAGGGAAATGCTGTCCAAAATTCTGTAGAAAAAGTTATGGCTTGGAATTGAATTCTTCGACGCTTATGGCTAATGCTCGATGCCTATTGATGTTGTTGTAGATTTTGAGAAGACGAGACTTGAGTTTGGATTAGCTTAGGAAGCAATCGAGGTATGTGAAGCTTACCCTTCTTTTCTTTTTGGCATGTCTTAGACGGAACTAAGGTATGACATGATTTGTGCCTCGGGGTAATTCCATTCGTAAATTTCGAGTATGTTTGTGATTCGTGTTTGCTTTGATGTTGTTGGCATCCTTAGTATGGCGGGTTATGGTCCGTATGTCTTGGATGTGATTGAGTTTGAAATCTTTGCGTAAGCGATTCTTATATGTTTCTTGATATTCGTATCCTTAATGCGGTCGAGTTATGATCCTGTCTCTTTGTATGATTAAATTTTTAAGGTTTCAAAAGAGTTATATTTTCAAAAAGAGTTTTGTTTTTTAAAAAAGATATATGCCTAAACGACTTCGAAACTACGAACGTCCGTAACTTTTGCATACGACCTCGAAACGCCCCAAAACATAATATGTAAGTTCATAAGACATCACTCTCCCCTACCCCTCGTAGTCGGGCTCGGACGGGGGTCGGCACCCGTCCGTGGGGCCCGCGGCCTTTCTATGCTACCTTTATGGATTTTTCGGAAAATTTAATATTTTCTTCACTATGATTATTTATTTTTCTGTCGAGTTGGAAATAAGGTTTTATGCCCATGATTTTGATACGTAACAACGGTTTCGAAGTTCGGTTTGATATGTCCCGAGCGAGATTCGGGAGAAAACTTGTTTTACTATGGTTTTGGACTTTCAAAAAAAAAGAGGGTTCGTTTGATCATTCGGTTGAGTACGTGATGATGTACGATATGTGTGTGGTTATTTACGATCTGTTCGTGCGTTCGTGTTACCTCTTTCCGGATCCCGGCCGGTATGTGATCGTGCGCACTATGATATATTCGGTGTTATCTTTGTGTTACGGTTCCGAGACCTCGCCATAGGGCCGGGTTCCGTTTATGGAGTTATCTTTGTGATATGGCTTATGATGTGTTGTGATGATGTGTTGTGTTCGGGGATACGGAGATTTGAAATCTTCGGTGTTATCTTTGTGTTGTGGCGCCGGATAGGGTGGCGACCACGTTCGTCCGCCGGGTCCTATGGGCCGCGTATTTGATATGTGATAATGTATGATGCTATGATGAGTTTGTTCACCGATGGTGGGGCAAAAATGATGAGGTAAAATTCCACATTGGTCTAGACAAATCCCCATCGGTTAATGTTATTTCGTATGATGCGATTATGATGTGTTGTATGTATGTATGTTTAATTTGTGTGTGTCGGATGTAAGTGCTTGGGTAATTGGGTTGTTACGACTTCACTTTTTGTATTTCCTACTTCGGTTAAGACCTCGTTTGATGTATGCTATGCTTTACATGCTCAGTACATATTTCGTACTAACCCCCTTTCTTCGGGGGCTGCGTTTCATGCCACGCAGGTACCCACGGATGAGTAGGTGATGTTAGCAGAAGATGTTCCAGCTGGATTGGCGAGTTCCATTTCTTCCGGAATGCTGCCGAGTCCGAGTGCTTGTATGGTATCTGAGACGTTAGTAGAGACTTTGCAGACAGTGTCGTGTGTATGAGATGTCTGGTTGTAAGCGGCTATGTAAGCCGACATAACATTATGTGTTGTGTTGTGAATTTCATGTGGGTACAAATTTGATATGGTTACAGGTTTTAAATTGATTTGAAAAAGATGAAAGGCATGTTTGTTTTTCGAAATTTTTTCCTTACGCATTTTGACATGTTTTGCGGGCCCAGTATGATTGTGTGTATTTGAGAGTCTGCGGGTTCGCTCGGCCCTAGGTAAGGGTCGGGTGCCTATCATACCCTATCGGAAGTTAGGGTGTGACAAAGTGGTATCAGAGCAGTTCGTCCTAGGGGTTGTCTGCAAAGTCGTGTCCAGTAGAGTCTTGTTTATGGTGTGTTGCGCGCCACATTTATAAACAGGAGGCTACGGGGCATTTAGGATGGTTACTGTTCTTTCATATCCGAGATCGTGCCATAGAGCCAAGTCATAGGAGATGGGACTCCTTACCCGGATTTGTGATTGCAGCTGAAGAATGACGCTGGTGGAAGAAAGTGAGTGATGATGTTGGAAGTTACAAAGTACGCAGGTAAGTAAAGGTATAAAGATATATGTTGGGAAAGATATTGAAGTTGCGATCGAAATACGAGTTGAAGAAATAAACAAGTTGAAGACTGAGTTGGGCAACGAGGTATGTTTACCATTTGTAATGATATTAAAGTGATATGATATGATATGTGTATATGTATGTTGGTTGAGGCATTGTTGGTATTTTGCATGCGAGGTTTTGAGATAGTGACAGTTACCGAGGGAACTCTGCCAAAATTTCCCTGGAAAAAAGAGGAGAATAAGATATGGGTTTGTAATACGACTTGAAAGGTCGTACCAATGGTACTAGTAAGATTAGGACAAGAATACAGAGGGAAGGAATTGCGATGTATATGAATGAATTGTGTGTGATAGTTGAAAAAGGAACTCCCCCGGGTGCTTGTAAGACCCCGTAAGGCTAGTTGAACATTCGAGGACGAATGTTCTAAAGGGGGAAAGGATGTTATACCCCGTACTTTGTACGTCGGAGTATTTTAAGTTAGTTGCGACAAGTTAAGCCAAGGCTATTTTTTTTCCGACTTTGTTTTAAGATACGAGCTGTTTGTGATAATATTGGTATGGAATGTTAAGGGTAAACTTGGAATAAGGAATTTGGGGTTAAAAGCGAAATATGAAAAGTTAGACATTTTATGAAAATTTTGGGACCAAAAGATGAATTATGGAAAGTTGGCCATTATTTGAAAATGGCCAAAGGTGGCCGGCTATGTGTGTGTGTGTGTGGGCCATAGGGCCATGTGTTTAAATTATATATGTGTGTATAAGATGACTAACTTAGTCATCTTTACCACTTTGTTGCCTTAAGAAAAATCAAGAAACATGGAGAAAGATGAAGAAGGAGGAAACGGCTAAGGAGAAAAAAAATGGAAGACCAAAATTGACCATGGAAAAATTATTTTCTTCTTGTTTTCCTACTAATTGGAAGGTTCTCGTTAACGTGGAGTGGTTGTTAGAACAAGAAAACCGCCCGTTGTCGTGTTTCATGAAAGCTAGCCGTGGGAGGAGTTAAAGGAAAGGTAAGATTTAATCCTTCTTTACATGTTTTATGGATGTGTTGAACGTGTTATGGTGCATGGAAATGGATGGAAAATCATGAAAGGTTGTATGTTGGGAGTTGTAGCCGTGGGTGTATGTTGTTGATGTAAGCATGACGAACCAATTTTATGTGATGTAATTTGATAGTTGTGGATGTTGTGGAGTGTGAAAATGAATTAAAATCATGAAAATATGGATGTTAAAGTTGAGTTGTGAAAGTTGAAGGTTGGCCGTGTGTTGTGTGTATTGTGTGATGATAGTGATTTAATTGTATACAACATGTTTGTGTGTTATGGTAATGTGTAGAAATGAATGAAATGCATGAGAAGATGATGTTGAAGTTGTAGCCGTGTATGTTGTTGTTATGGTCGGAAATGGGCTGTTTTGGTAAGACAAGGAATGACTTATTTTTATTTGGCATTTGGTTGTCGTCGTTGTGAATTATATGATGTAGAATGAAGTTTTAATGTTACAAGTCGAAGCTATAGTTGTGTGGGCTGTTTTAGGAGCCAATTTGATCCTAATGTGGTTTCTTAAATTTATGATAATAATATTGTTAACGTGCGGATTGTTGGTGAAGTTTATGAATTTGGAAGGAAGGAATATGTTATGGTTGTTCATGTTGAGTTGGGGAGGCTTCGGGTTCTATGGCATATTATTTGGATTGTTTGAATATTTTTGGGGATTGTTGAAAATGTTACTGAATCATGTTTGAATGGTCTTGGGTTGGTATTTGAATGTGTGAGCAATAAAGTTGGATTGATTATATATGTTGATTTGAATATAATTGGAATGTCGTCGTATTGTGCGAAATGAAGGTTGTTGATGATAAAGTGTGTTTTAAATAAATGGTTGATGTTGTTAGAATGTTTGTTGGTATTGTTGTTGATGAATTTGGCCGAGTTGAAATCTCGGGGTTGTGCAGTTATAAGGGAAATGCTGTCCAAAATTCGTAGAAAAAGTTATGGTTTGGAATTGAATTCTTCGACGCTTATGGCTAATGTTCGATGCCTATTGATGTTGTTGTAGATTTTGAGAAGACGAGACTTGAGTTTGGATTAGCTTAGGAAGCAATCGAGGTATGTGAAGCTTACCCTTCTTTTCTTTTTGGCATGTCTTAGACGGAACTAAGGTATGACATGATTTGTGCCTCGGGGTAATTCCATTCGTAAATTTCGAGTATGTTTGTGATTCGTGTTTGCTTTGATGTTGTTGGCATCCTTAGTATGGCGGGTTATGGTCCGTATGTCTTGGATATGATTGAGTTTGAAATGCTGCGTAAGCGATTCTTATATGTTTCCTGATATTCGTATCCTTAATGCGGTCGAGTTATGATCCTCACGTCTTTTGTATGCTTAAATTTCCAAGGTTGCAAAAGAGTTATATTTTCAAAAGAGTTTTGTTTTTTAAAAAAGATATATGCCTAAACGACTTCGAAACTACGAACGTCCGTAACTTTTGCATACGACCTCGAAACGCCCCAAAACATAATATGTAAGTTCATAAGACATCACTCTCCCCTACCCCTCGTAGTCGGGCTCGGACGGGGGTCGGCACCGTCCGTGGGGCCCGCGGCCTTTCTATGCTACCTTTATGGATTTTTCGGAAAATTTAATATTTTCTTCACTATGATTATTTATTTTTACGTCGAGTTGGAAATAAGGATTTTATGCCCATGATTTTGATACGTAACAACGGTTTCGAAGTTCGGTTTGATATGCCCGAGCGAGATTCGGGAGAAAACTTGGTTTGACTATGGTTTTGGATTTTCAAAAAAAAAGGGTTCGTTTGATCATTCGGTTGAGTCCGTGATGATGTACGATATGTGTGTGGTTACTTACGATCTGTTCGTGCGTTTTGTGTTACCTCTTTCACCGGATCCGGGCCGGTATGTGATCGTGCGCACTATGATATACTCGGTGTTATCTTGTGTTACGGTTCCGAGACCTCGCCATAGGGCCGGGTTCCGTTTATGGAGTTATCTTTGTGATATGGCTTATGATGTGTTGTGATGATGTGTTGTGTTCGGGGATACGGAGATTTGAAATCTTCGGTGTTATCTTTGTGTTGTGGCGCCGGATAGGGTGGCGACCACGTTCGTCCGCCGGGTCCCCATGGGCCGCATTTGATATGTGATAATGTATGATGCTATGATGAGTTTGTTGATGGTGGGGCAAACCCAATGATGAGGTAAAATTCCACATTGGCAAATCCCACATCGGTTAATGTTATTTCGTATGACAGATTATGATGTGTTCGGTATGAGTATGTTTGATTTGTGTGTGTCGGATGTAAGTACTTGGGTATTGGGTTATTACGACTTACTTTTGTATTTCCTACTTTGGTTAGACCTCGTTTGATGTATGCTATGCTTTACATGCTCAGTACATATTTCGTACTGACCCCCTTTCTTCGGGGGCTGCGTTTCATGCCACGCAGGTACCCACGGATGAGTAGGTGATGTTAGCAGAAGATGTTCCAGCTGGATTGGCGAGTTCCATTTCTTCCGGAATGCTGCCGAGTCCGAGTGCTTGTATGGTATCTGAGATGTTAGTAGAGACTTTGCAGACAGTGTCGAGTGTATGATATGTCGGGTCTGTTTTGTAAGCGGCTACGTAAGCCAGTGTGTTTGTATGCATTATGCTACTGATGTGTTTGGCAAACGGCTATATAAGCCGAAGCACCGTTATGCCTTATATTACGCTTTTCATGCGATTGCGAGTATTTTATTTGGTTTGAAAAAAAAACGAAAGGCATGTTTGTTTTACGAAAAATTTTCATTTCGTGCGTATGTTATGTTTTGTGGGCCCAGTATGGTTATGAGTGTTACGTTAGTCAGCGGGTTCGCTCGGCCCTAGGTAAGGGTCGGGTGCCCATCATACCCTATCAAAAATTAGGATGTGACACATACTATGTCCCGTGAGCATAGATTCAGATTTAGAGTATTTCATATTTTGTTTGTTTATGCTTCATGATTTCAGCTTTAGCTTTAGTGTCTGTATATATTTAATATACTTGTACTGTGTAATTACTTTTATGCATTATTAGGGATTTCAAAGACTTGCCTAGGGGTAAGCTGAGAGTGTCGATGATCTTGCTGGGTCATTTAGACTCACGCTTGTTGATGTTGTATGTGTGTAGGTGTGGTTAATGGTGACCAGGTAGCCAATACTTTGTTCATTCCAACTTTATTCAGTCCAGTTTAGTCGAGGAGAATCACCATTAGATCATGGCGGCCTCTTCTTCTTTAGTTAACTTAGTAGTATTCCGAGCTACATCTCGTACTTTTATATTCAGACTAGTAGTTCCATGACTTAGACATTTTATGGGATTTATGGGCAAGACTTAGTATTTGTATTTCGCTTCCGCACTTTTCTTTTATATTATGAGACTTTGCGTATTATTCATTTTATTTGTTAATTTTCGCATGATTAGCTTAGAGGGGGATTCGCCATATGGGTAGAAGCTCGACAGGTGCCTGGTCACGGCCTGAGTGTCAGATTTGGGTCGTGAAGACATTAATCATGATACTTTGATTGGCTCTTTTTCGTCATTTTTAGATGTTTTCATCGTTCAATGATAACTTCTGTTGGGATCTGGGTCGGGCTATACCGTATTTCTTCGAACCTACACACCCCAGTCTGGTTATCATTTTCGTAAGTTGATATGCCAATCATGAAACGCATGTTTTCTTGTGCGGGGCTATTTTTGTTTCTTACGACGTCCACTACCCTAAAATTTTTGGCATCACATCATGTTTGCATATCGCGATATTTGTCAAATGCGGTGTCGCATGTCCGTTATCCGCATACGATGACCGCAGTATATCAGTTGGTATAACATCACCTATAGTCAAAATATCCAAATGTAGACTGCACATTAGAGTGCAGTATCATATTCCTCTCGTGATGACCGCTAACCCCTGTGTCCAGAATTACAACATTTAGTCAGAATTTTCAAGTTAACTACTGCATATTCAAGTGCGGAGCCTTTTCCCATAACTACCACTATTCCTGAACCATGATTACGTTAACTTAAAATTGTCACGACCCATTTTAGCCTAGGTCATGTGGGCACCTATCATTCCCACCTCGGTAGGCGAACCCTTAACTCAACGTTCACAATCAATAAATATAATAAAATAGCGGAAGAAGTAAATGATGTATGTCTCATAATATAAGATAATATAGATAAGTGTGGAAGTAAATGAATCCACCCCAGTATCTAGTCTGGTCATACAAGAGTATCTAAATACGAATACTAAGGTCTGAATAATAATACATAAAATGTCTCAAATCATGTCTTGAGTGAAAAGTAAGACATAAGCAAAAGAAGAGACTTCGAGGTCAGCGGACGCCATGCTCGCGCTGGAAAACTCGAAATAGAGGCGAGAAGTCGATCAACCACCAATCGAATGATCCGGACGATACTGCGCATTCATAAAAAAAGAATGCGACAAGTGCGAATCGGTACAACTAACGATCTTGGTGGCGTCATAGGCCGACTAAGCATGGTTAACACGATTAGAAAATAACTCGGATAAACAAGTAAACCGATCACGCATGAAACAATACAATCGTAATCGAGTATCCATCAACATCTATGTAAGTATCTAACCCCAATATAATAAGTCTGAGTTTATCTAATCCTGGCACAATCAACACAATAGAATCAACAACACAATCTATCACAATACAGTCATCACGACATCTCACTCAAGTCATAATGCAATGTAATGTAATAATGGTATGAATGTGATGCCATGCCATGATATGCAAATGAGATGTACACATATACTCCGGACGAAAATATCGACGTCCCGGCAGCATAACCCAGTATGACTCGCGAAGTCTGAGTGCCACACATCCCGAATCTTTGCTAAGCAGACAGACGGGATCCTGGCTAATTTCTCACAGGGGGAGTCTCACCTGCACCACTCTGGCGGATCCGCGGAGCCCATGCACTATAATCAATCTGGGATAACATCGAAATCGGTCATGCAACAACGATGCCCGAATATAACCATTGGACATCGGCCTCCTCACAATCACTCAAAAGAGTTATCAAATATCAGTTTCACAAATCAATCATTCCGGAATTAAACCTCGGACATCGGCCTCCTCACAATCACTCAAGTCAAAGAGTTTATCACGTATCAGTTCCATATAAACAACGATTTCAGAATGGATCTTCGGACATCACCCTTTTTCACAATCACTCAAGTAAAAGGGTTTATCAAATATCAGTTTCACTCAATCAACAATATCGGATCATCACCGGATATCGGCCATGCATGATAATATGAGAGGATGCGTGCAATGCATATGTAAATCATCAATGTAATGACCCTTCTGGTCATTGTGAAAATTTAGGACTCCATTAGGAATTTCGAGGCCACGGGTGGATTCGTAGGGCGTCCTTTTATATGTATGCATGTTTCGTTTTGTGTGTTAAGGTCTTGGGTGAAATGTGGGGTAATAGGGGAAAAAAACGGGACGGAAAAGCCAGCCACGCCCAAAATGGACCGCTACGGTAGTGGGTTTGTTGTGGCGGTGCTGCTTTGCTTCGATGCCTCGGCCGCTTCCTGCCGGCCAACCATTTCTTTGGAGGCGACGTGGCGGAAAAGGTTTCTTATTTATGGAGTGCGCTATAGCGATGAGCGGAACGCCCGTAGTGGTCAGTTGATAAGTGGGGGACTGCTTGATAGCTATAGCGGGACCGTTGCAGCGGCGTAGCGACCGCCGCAGCGATCGACGGGAGGCAATAACCGGGTTTTAAATGCCTTAATTTTATTTTCTCATTCATAACACCCCAACACACTTCCCAACAAATGCTTAGAGAGAATTTCCAAGCTAGGGCAAGAGAATCTTTTGAGGTAAGTTCCATTGCTTACATTCTATCATTCCTTTCCCTTCCATGATTATAATTGTCCTCATGGGCCTTAAATGGTGAAATTGAATTAGAAAACTGTAGAATATTAATAGAACTTCTAAACTTGTTGGGTTATGATTATTATCGCTTAGTTATCATCTAAATGCGTTGGTTAGTTGTTCTTGATCATAAATTGAACATTTAGAGACATAAACTAAGTGATTGGAGACCTAGGGTTCTATAAAAATGGTGTCTTTGCCATGGAAAACTGCATGAGGAATATTGATAGAATGTTGTTATGAATTGATGATTAATGAGTGCTAAGGGTCTAAATAGGTTGTTTATCACCTAGAAAATCATCCAACCCTTGGAATGGGGTTAAGGGAAGGGTTTTCTTGCGTTGGAACTTGTGATTGAGTATTATAACTCATTGGGTCCCCTGTTTTTAGACTTTGAGTGTTCTGAGGCTTTAAGGAAAGGAAAGGCTGTAGCGGAGTGACTTGCATTGTTCCAACTCTGCTTTGAGGTAGGTTACGATTTATTTGAGTTAGACTTTGTTTAGTTGAATGTATGTTTGTGATTTCATTAGAAGAAAGCATGTCTAGTATTCATTACAT
>NC_081351.1:37130882-37145203 GCF_029784015.1 Lycium ferocissimum | reverse complement strand
AAAAAAACCCTTTGTTAAATCCTTATTTTCTTAATTGTCTTCCATAGCTATATTGTATTATTTATCAAATTAAACCAAAGAATAATTAAATAGCGGAGGAAGGATTCACAATTTTCAGCCCATACTCTAATTAATTCACTATATATTCCAACCGACGATAATTGCCTGACGGGGGACCGGCCACATTTTCATTTCCAATCGGAACCGACCCAATTAATTTTTACCCGACCGATCCGGCCAACCACCTTATTTCTACCTAAAACGCACATCTTCTTTCTCTCTCTTTCTCTTTTCCTCTCTCCCCTCTCTCACTCTCTCTCTCACTCCCTCTCCTTTCCTACCTTTGGGTCCTCCGCTCCTCCCTTTCCCTGTTCCCCACATCTCTCTCCACCATGCCCTCCCCCGCCTCTCTCTCTCTCCGCTCCTCTCTTGTCACTTGTGTCCTAATTCTTAAACCCTATAAAACAGTGGATGAACAAAGTGGGGATTTTGAATTTTTGGAGGGGGGGATTGAGGTTGGAGGATTTCTTAATCAACAAGAATCCGTAACCACAAAATCCCTACGAAAACAAGTTTTAATCACTTGAAAAGAAAACGGCCCAACAATAACTCTTATTTTCATTTTTTTAAAACTTTAATGGTTTAAATCGGGTTCGGATTTTCTTCGAGTTCGAGTATAGATTCGAGATCTCGACGCCTAGTTCCTTTGCACCAACAAAAGGTCGGTGTGTTCTTTTTATTTCGAATCTAAAATTGTTTGATGTATGTCGACTTGACTTGGTTGAATTTTGTTTAGCGACTTAGTAGTATTACGTATGTTCAAGTTTTAGTTAGTCTAATTTCGGTTTAGTAATGAATAATGTTTATATATTCGGGTCTTAGTTCGGTTTAATTTATGTTCAATAGTTGAATAATATTATGTATGTCCCTGTTTGACCAGTTTGATCTCGGTTAGGTGGTTAATAACATCTATAGGTCTATATATTGGTTTGGTTTTAAATTAATCTTGTCCTGTTTGACTCTGTAGTCGATCAGCTTTATGTGCGCTTGGAAGAGTAGTCATGTAGATTTTAAAACTCATTTGTATATTTGTTTAGAGATATAAAACTAGGTTAAGGTCGGCAATTTCTCTTGTCAACCGGGTTTGTATTTTATCGATGTTTTGAATGTACGTATTAGATTGTGATCTTCTTTGGTTTGAAATGTGACTTGAGTTGATTAAACGATTAACTTGTTAGTTTAGTAGAGTCTACCTTTAAATTTTCTTTATTTTCGGTAAGATTTGTGTGTGTGATAAAGTTTAGGATATGTTTAATAGAGTAGTAATAGTATGTGATAGCTAATATTTTATACATTGCTTAGTTAATAATTATTTGTCTTGTTACGCTGCGATCCTTTAAACATGTTTCTCAAACCTATTTTAAGTTCATATCTTTCTTTTAAGTGCAAATATGCTTGATGTTTCTTTTCTTTTTTTGCGAGAACTAAGTGAAATCTCAAACGTATGGTGCTATTGTGTCACTTAAGATGTTAATAATTCTAGTTAGGACTTAATCGAATGGCTTGTTGAATCTCAAAATCTTTAAGGGTTCCTTGTGTTCCCTAAAATTCAAAAACAAAGCTAAATGACTTTACCTTTCTCGTCTTGTTGTGAGTGGGATATATATCTGTTATCGTATTCGCTCTGTCATGTGTTAGTCGACTTTTTGCTTCACCGGTATTTTAAATCAAGGTTGAATTCTAGACTACGCGGCTATATTTTATTCTAGTTACTTCTTTACGACTCTTTTGAGGTTGATTCCATCTCTTGTTCCTGTTATCATTGATTTCGAATCTTGTCTCCTCTTGTTTGTCGGGACACGTCAATGTGCCTTTTGATACACTTGAATGTCTTTTGCTTGATTTGCTTGTTTTGATATAAAGAAAAAATATATAACCGTAGTAGACTTACATCTTAGATTTTCGGATAAACATAATTTTGCGTTTAAGTCAAGATAAGTTATTGCCACTTTCTTTGATACATCGCATTGATATATTCGTTTGGTTACGTCATTACTAATCTTTTTCCTTCTCCATAGGCGGATTAGAAAGGTAAGACTAGTGATATTTGTTTGCATTTGTATAGTGGCTCGTTTCGGGTATCTCAGGTTAGAAACTTTGTTTGGATGTTTGTGGCACTTTTACGCATAATTACGTTCTTGTGTGTCATACTTATGCTCCAAACGATTCTTGCAAATCTTGGTTTATCTTTGCATATTCCACTGCGATTTTGCGGTTTATTGTATGGTATACCTCGAAGTATACATGAGTATGCGAACATTATACATTACACTTGTTTGCGATTATCTTTGCTACTTTGATTATACTTGAGAATGTTAAAAAGTGCATATATCGGTCACTAGATTTTATTTTATTGACTCTCACGTCCTAATACCATAGATGTTATATGTTTGATTCTATGTTTGGTTGTTCCCTTGTTTATATGTAGTGTGTGGTGGCTGAATTGCGTGCACATAATATACACTTAAATATACACAACATATACATAATCCATTGGTTGTTTCGAATTTACATTATACATTGTTTAGCCTTATTTATTGATCGCATACTAATCTTTTTCTTTCGTTTTATGCATGACATCGTATACGAGTCCGAGGCGACTCGTCGTCTCCTTCCGCATTTGACGTTGGGCTAAAGCCCAACATAATTCCCGTGTCGGCCCAGCCTACAGCACAAATAGAAAACAAAATCGGGACTGAAGCCCAAATAGCAAAACAGACAACAGCGGCAATATATTAAAATTGTTTGGTGGATTCAAAGCCTCTCAAAATCGGTTGAGCCCGTTTAGTTTATTACTTCTTTTATTTTATTTTTGTGCATTTGATGTATTGCATGACTAACTTTTATTTTGTTTCATTTTCTTATGTTAGACAAACCTTAGATGAATTAGTAATTTTAACTTAGCAAATGGGTAGGAAAAAACTAATAATTATTTTTCATAAATTTCATTTTCTTCTTTTTATATTAAAGTTATTTATAATACTCCTAATATTTATTTCTCTTAGAATAATTGATTTTTAAAATAACATGATTACACATCTTGGGTTAAAGAATCATGATCCACTTTTACTATCTAGAAAAATTAAAAAAATGTGTCATTAATAAACAAAATCTTAGTCTTTAATTAATAATGAATAAGTTACTATATGTTGGAGTTAATTCAAATTCAAAAATATTCATCTTACTAAGTGATTAGATAGAAAGCCTATTTATAAAATTATTTTGCGTTAGCCATCTATCTATCTTACCTAGCTATATATATATATATATAACCATTAAAAATCAATTAATACCTAGTTATTAAGTTGTTTCAAATATTTGTAAAACCTTGCGTCACTTCACCTTTTTCAATTTATTTATAACTAAACTCTTTTATACAAATCATTATTTTTGCAAGTCTTAATTTTTATAACATTATTACATCATTATATTTTACTTTAAAATTTTAACAATATATTTATAAGTTATTTTTAAAATGTCACACTTAGCCTAATTAATTATAAGTCCGGTCGGATTAACCATTGTTAATGGAACTTAGAGGATCTGTCATTACTTAGGTTAGTTGAACCGTCCTCGAAATTTTGGTTTCGTAGACTTTAAAAACAAATCAACTTTAAATAACTACTTTAATTACCTTAGGTCGCCCTAATTCATAAATAATTGGGTGGCGGCTACATGCTTTAATTAACTTACAGATTACCCGGATATTTATGTATTTGACCCGGTTAAAATAGGGTATGACGCTAGGCAAACAGGAATTATAATTAGCTTATTATCAATGATCGTTTGAAGTAAAGAATTATAATATTTCATCAAAACTCTGTCTGACGATCTTACTCGTCACATGCAATTAAATGTATTAGACACATTTTATTACGTGAAAATAGCATTCAATATTTCATCAGTTTTGCATAATGTGTAGTTACACACATCCATTTATAAATTTAGAAAATATAGTATGTACATCACAGAAACTAATTAAGTAGGAATTCGAATAAGGAGATTAAAAAAAGAATTGAAAAATGTCACACCAATTTAAATCTATATTGCTCTTATGTTAAGGGATTCAAAATTTTATGAATATAAAAAAAATTATTATTACTCTATTTATGCATAAAAACTTTCCGATAAAAGGATAACTCCCCTTGCCATGCATATGGGAGTGTAGAAGGTGCATGATCTATCTACACACTGTTACTTGTGATGATGAAACGTGAAAAGTATTTTAATTAATTGAGGTTACTAATAATTAGAGTTATGAGGGAAAAAAAGGTTTAGTCTGGACATATTCTATCAGGCAAAACCAAATTTCTTTTAATGAAGGCAACAAAATACAGAGTTTTTTGTTTTTGTTTTCAGGAACATAGTATAGATCGACGTTCATTTCCTAATTAATACTCTCTCCGTTCACTTTTACTAGCGTAAAATTATTTCAAAAAATAAATTTTTATTTTACTACTTTTAAGCGTGTCAAGAGAAGACAATTTTTTATCTCTTTTTTGTTTTACCAATAGTATTAATTTCTCACTTCAAACCATTTTTCAAATCCAATAAAAATATGTACTAATTAATATGGGCACATTGGTAAATTATGCACTTCATTTATTATTTATTATTTATTAAACAACGTGAAAAGTCCAAAGACGACAAGTAAAAAATGAACGGAGGGAGTATATACTTTATCGAGAACGCATTTTACTTTAGCACTTTACTAATATAGGCCTATTCATGACTAATAAGGAAAACTTACACAAATGTATCCTTTGGCCAACTACTTTACCAACATGGCCGAAGTATACACTACCTATATACTCGCTTGTATATGTTGTGTATAGCTAGGTATGTATATTATATGTGTAGGTATATATAGTATATGTATATTTAGTAAAAAGTGTACACTACCTATATCTTGTGTACATATTTTGTAAACTAGATAAAGATGGTATTTGTTTGTAATTTTACCAACTAATAAACCGTTAAAAAGAAGGCCCAAATACTATTCATTTTGGGACATCCGATTTACAAAAGAAATAAAATTGACATAAATGGTCGTCCAATCAAACAATAGACAAAAAATATATAATATACACATAATAAATACTTTATATATGTTGGCTAGAGAATGTATATATTTTTGGCTGAGCAGCCAAACATGAAACTTCTCACCAAGAAGAACAGACCCCATACTACTTTCCTTGTTTCTTTTTAAGAAATACAAAAATTGCCAGGACACAGTTATCCAACTCACCTTCTTGGCTTCTTTCCTTGAGACATCAAAAGCATTTTCGTTGTAAATGTAGTCTTTAAAGTAGCAGCAGTTCTCTTTGATGTCCAATAACTTTTCAATGTGTGGGTACCCTAATAAGTCGTAACGCAATTAGAAGCCCCAACATCAAGTCAATACAATTGCAAATTAGGGCTTCCTTGCCCGAAGCATATGCGTTATTCCATTTTTATGTTTAAAAATTTATAACAAATGATGTGTGTTTGGACTTGGCATAGAGGTCACTTTTCACGGAGAATGTTTTCATTGAAAAATATTGTTCTAAAAATTAGTCTTTGGTGTTAGATAGGCGAGCGAAGACTATATATATATATATATATATATATATATATATATATATATATATATATATATATATATATATATAAAATTATGTGATAATTAAATTAGCAAAACGAATGCTATTTTGATGAATTTGTTGAAATTAAAAGTTAATTTAATTGTAAGAAAAATTATATCCGTTCATAAATAAGGAAAATCATTCCCCTGTTTGATGAAAAATCATCTCATTGGAAGACAATTTTTGGTAACAAATGATAGAAAGTGACTTCCTCGTGAAAATAAAATTCTAAAAAAATTGCTTTCGTCATACCAAACACACTCGCTCAGGTCAATTATTAGTTATAAAACAAAATTAGTCTCAATGAAAATCCTCTCCTGTTGGGTTGAAGGGATCGTTGAACTTCATATTTCAAATTATTAAGTCCAAGTTTCTCTTTCACCTATTTGAATATTTATGATAAAATTAGATCTAATCATCTAACTACACATTGGATATAGTTCATTTTATGAACCTTACCTTCAAAAACTATCCATTGTAATGAGAAATGTGCTTGGAGTATTAAGTTCATTCCTTACTTTTTTAAATATTAAAGGATTTAGCATGTCAGCATATGGATTATCTTCTATATAAAACCCGTGTAAAAAATGCATCTTTATGTCTCAGATATTAGTCACAGCATATATTTATTCAGTATTTTTGTATTATTAAATTTCATTTTTTTAGATTTTAAATAACGAAGTTAAACCTGGTTTTCACAACGGGGTGGTGGCGCAGTTGGCTAGCGCGTAGGTCTCATAGCTTCTGAGTATTCCTGAGGCCAAGAGTTTCGAGCCACTCTCACCCCAATTTAGTATTTTCATTGGCATTTTAATTAATAATACAAAATATTTTCATTGGCCTTTTAATAATACAAAATATAACCGTAAGTATTAAAGTGAAGCACTATATATTCTACCAACACATGTCAACGATTTTAAGTTTAATCAAAATAGTCCCTTATCTTTAGAAGCAGGTCTATTTTTGTCTTTTAGAGATATCCATAAAAAAATTAAATCTTTTCTCGAGTTCCCCACTATTCACATCAGTCAAAAATCAGAAACTACCATCTCTTACACAAACAATACAATCCAGCATAATCCAATAAATTGCAAGATGATGTATTGTGCTGCAGAATAAGCTTGATGTATGAATTTATATGAGTATGAAATGGGGTCGCTTTTATGAAATTTATGGCAAAAATTTCCTACAACACTCATGAAAATCAGGCGTGTGTATGACCTGTTGGCCCAAAACCGCAACGAAACAACAAAAATTGTGAATCACAATTTTTTGTTCATAGAAGTTATAACTTCACCAATTATTTTGTAAGTTAAATCTTATTTGATCTATATTTGTTCATAGTTCAAAAGGCACCGAAAGAATTCATCAATACCCAAAATTCAACTAAAGTTAGTTTTTTTCTTATTGCTTCTCCCTTTGTTTTAATTTATTTGTGTGGTTTTGACTTGACACGAAGTTTAAAAAGGTAAAGAAAATTTTTGAATCTTGTGGTATTAACTAAAGATATGTAGCTAATGTCCTTTAACTTTGTGGTCTTAAAAATGTCATATGAAAAGTTAAAATTAAAGAGTTGCCAAAAAAAAAAAGAAGCATTATTTAACGGACTAAAAATGAAATTAAGACAAATAAATTAAAATGGAGAAAATAATATTTATTTTTAATGCCTTTTGAGATATGTGGGTATGAATTGGGCTCACACACACAAAAGAGTTCCTTTGCAAGGCAAAATGGGCCACTTTAAGTCACATTTTGCGAGGTCTTATCTAAGTCACATTTTGCGGGAAAAAAAATATTTTTTACATCTACCTAATATTTATTTATTTGATTTTATACCTTGAAATGAGGCAAAAAAACTAATATGATATCAATTAGCCAAGTCCCAACTTGTCAGTAAATATAATAGAGAAAATGATTCTAGTGTGAGTCAAGGAGGAGCAAATATTACAAGTATAAAGGATGAAATTCTACTAAGCATGAGGATAGCATGAGTATGATATTTGGAATTTAATGATTGAAATATACGTTAAAAGATATATAGCCCTCGTAATCGTAACCTGATGGGGTCCACATGTCGAGATTTTATAGGACATATGACAAGTTATATGGATAATATGTGAAGTTAAACACAACTCGGAAGGATTTGAGAGTGGAAGCCCTCGAAAAGATGTTTTTAAGTTACGTTTTTGAATTATATTTTGGGAATTTGGAAAACTCCAAAAATGAAAGTTGTATATAATTGAAATACCTTTCCAACCATAGGTCGTGGGCCTACATGTGACATAGGGATATAATTAGAAGGTAATTTGTTGAATCGGTAAAGACCCATATATAAGGGCTAAAGTCATAAAAATTCATTCATTTATACATCAAGAAGTCCACAAACTTTTAGAGAGGAGAGAGAGGAGAGTTAGAGAGAGAAAGTGGAGAATCGATAGTTCGAGGCCCGAAGGACGTGAAGGATAATCTTTGACAGTTGTCGTCGTCGTTTTAAGCTAAAAGTTGAACTTGGGGATGTTGGTTTCGTGGTGGCTGCTCATATAAGGTATGTTTAAGATGTTAATGATGTTCTTATCATGATCGTTGATGGATTTGATGGGTTAGAATAGAGAAAATGACGTTGAAAACATAATTTTTTGGATATCAAATGACTTGGGGGCTGTTTTGGTATTATTAAATGGATAGAATTAGTTGGATATTGATATAAAATGATTGTTGATATTGTTGTTGATAAGTTGGTGTTCTTGAATTTGGGAGAATAAAGTGAATGTAGATATCATTAAATCTTTTTTGGTGTATATCTTTGGGAGTTGATGTTTTGAGTTTAAAAGCTTATATGAGATGGTTGTTGTTGTTGTTGGTTGCTGATTGCATTGTTAAATTGAATTGGAATTAGAGGGAAACGAAGATTTGGGTGTAATTACGGGAGTTAATTGCGAGCTTAGAAGTCTATGAACCTCTTTCAAGTTGTCTACGGTTTCCTTTACCTTGATTGTATATTGGCCGGTGTTTGGAAGTAATTTAGTAATTACGACAAGGTATGTAAGGTAACCTTTCTTCTTTGGCAAAGTTCATATGTACTCCATATGATTCCATTCTTAGATGAGTAAGGTCTAAATGTTTCTTGTGAACTTATTGATAATTATTCGGTTACGAGAGGAACATTGCCAAGTGTGTGTGTTATGGTTTTACTAATGATTTCGAGGAAATGAGTTTTATACTAAAGGAAATATAAAGTTTAATTTAAAAATAAAATTTAATTATATATGATTCATAATAATTAATATTTGTAAAAATATCATTTTTTTTTTATAAATGAAATTATTAAATTAGTTATTTCTAACAATATCACATTGTTTCGAGTGAGATAAAATATATTAATTAATAATCATATATATGTGACTTATATTGTAAAAAATAATTGAGTTTGTGTTTGTGTTATATATTTTCAAATAAATAATATTTAATTTTTAATTAATTATAAAACTTAAAAAAGACTTTTTGTTGTTTTGAGACTTCGTGTGCACATTTTGTTTCATGGATTGGATGTTTGACCAAAAAATAATATTTATAAATACAATGCCATAACATTATTCAAGTGTTAGAATTTGACACAAAAAATCCATCAAATATAAGTGAAAAATAAACAAAATGCAATGTGAAGTGATGCGAAGTAACTTAAAAAAAATTGAAAATATAATTTGATTAAATTTAAAATCAAAAGTTTCATATTTTTAAAAGTTTAAATGACGGGTTTTGATACTTTTATGTCAAACTCCAACAATATAATACATAAGTTAGTAATTCTTATACGTAACTTTTTTAAATTAAATTCTAATATACTAGTGTTTGTTGTTAAAAAGAATATATAAATATAAGCTAAACACATATTTTGAATTATATTTTCTTCTAAAATATTGTTGTTTCTGCTTCGAGTTTATAATTAGAAGAATTTGTTGAATTCTAACAATATACCTACTTATTCTATTTGTTGTGTGGGCAACAAGTTTGACATTATCTTTGACTCATTCTTTCCTATATTAAGATGTGAACATAATGTTTCAAAAAATTAGAATAATAAAATCGGGATGGAAAGCTATTGGAATGTAATTAAAATAAAAAAAAATAAAAATAAATGTGAGCAATTACATAATTAAAGTGTTGTTTGGGACAAGTGAAATGAAAAAATAAAATTTAATATAAAAATAAAAAAATACATTTAAAAAATAAAAATAATTAAAAATAAAAATAATCAATATAGACTAATATTGTAAAAATAATAGAATATAAAAAAATAATAAAAATCAATTATAAAACTTAAAATAATAGAAATAAAAAATAAATTAAATATAAGCCATAACAATTCGAAATTCCAAAAAAAAAAAAAAAAAAACTGAAAAAGTAACTTAAAATTGAAAATATAACCTGTAATTTAAAATCCAAAAGAAAAAAGTTTCAATGTCACTCCCCTTGAGAATTGGAGAGAAAATATACTATAACTCTCTTAATTACACCGTTATAATTTGTTAATGACTCACATAATTGTGTAATTACTGTAGTTTCAAAAATTAGAATAATAAGACGGTGATGCTAAATGAATAAAATAAAAAATAAAAATAAATGTGAGCAATTACATAAGTAAAGGGTGGGAAAGGAAATGAAAAATAAATAATATAAAAAGAAAAATACACTTTAAAAAATAAAAATAATTAAAAAGTAAAAATAAAAAAGAAATTGAATAATGGAGAACAGAGGAATTAAAAAAAAAAAAAAAACTTTTGCCAATGGTCTTTGTTTCTACCAAGTGATGCACATGTAGTTTCACCTTTAGTTTAATTTTAACCCTAAATTAGCCTCTTTCTACTTAGCTTTCCAAACGGGCCCTTAAGAAAAGTGCAATTTAACAAAATTAAAGAAAAAATTTTGCCAATGGATATATCGAAATGACAAAGATAGTTTAATTTTAACCTCTAAATTAGCCTCTGTCTAAGGAACAATTTTGGAAAAAGAAGAAGAAAAAGATTAAAGATCAACTCAATTATCGGCTTTTTTATGTGTTTCATACTTGAATTATCAGAAGTGAGACTTTCTTACCTAAACTATCACCAGATAGCAAAAAATACATGAATGCTGACTAGACTAAATGTTTGACCTCAAACACCAAAACGCGCATGAAGCCTAATTTTCTCAAAAGATTTCGTCCATTTGGCATATGTAACAGCTATATATGAGCTGACTCAATATTTTTTTTTTAATTTTCCAATTAATTCTTTAAAATTTTAAGCTCCCCCTTCTTCTTCATCATTTCTCAAACATTTTTCTTCATTTCTTCTTCTCTTGTGCGGATTTTCTCATTTATTTCTTCTTCATTATCAGCCTTGTTCTTCATTTTCTTCTTCTGTAAGAGCTAATTCCTTCATTTTGTTTCCCTTCATCTTCTTCATTGGTCATATTTTCTTGCCAAAATGAGGAAGTATGTCTTTTGCAAATGTGGGCAGATTATCCACGTGTAATTTACTTTTAGCCTAAAAACTAGTTCTGCCGCGGTGGAATTATTAAATGTGGGCAGATTATCCACGTGGCACGATTTTTAAACAAAAAAAAAAAAGAGAGTGTAGTACACGCACCGGTCATCATATATAAGTCAAGGTGTGTTTTGCCTAAACTATCTGGTGATAGTTTAGGTAGGAAAGTCTCACGTCGGATAATTTAGGTATGAAACACAAAAAAAAAAAAAAAAAAAAAAAAAAAAAAAACCAGCCAAGTGTCTTATTTCAATGTCGATAATGCGTAAAATTTTCAACAAATGAGTTGTTCTCACCCTACTATTTAAGTTAGGTCTATATTTTTCAAAATATTAAACTTATAGCTAATATTGGTATACTTCAAGAAAAAAATTTAGTTATAATATCTTTTTTATTAAGATATAAGAGTAGTCTTCCAAAAGCATGCTTAAATAAAAAAGGCACAATTTTCTAAGTGGGAAAAGAAAGACTTAAGCCTCTAATCGAGTGCCATTGAGCATGCAAATCGACACCATATGTGTGATAAAACTAAAGCAAATATAAATTTTTACCCTATTTATTAAGTAGAAGAAATTGAATAACTAAAAAACGAATCCCTTAGAACAAAGCTTTTCATTAATAGCTACTGGTCCACTATTAAATTATTGAGCTAGTTTATCAATGGGACTAAAAAACCTTAAAACGCTTCAGAAAAGAAGATAAAAGAAACATTAAAAAGAATTACACCAAATACAGAACTACTACATAAATCACCAGTCAAAATTTAGAGACACATGTCTGTGGTCAGAGACTGCCAAGCTTAATTCAAACATAAATGTTTGAATTTTGACCGTATGTCAACTCCAAACATGCATGTTTGAAGTTAGGCTTTGGCAAACACAAATTTAAATGTGTATAGTTTCCCCTCATCTTTTCACAAAAAAGCCGCTGGTATTGGCTGAAGTTATAATAGTAACTTAAATGTGTATAGTTTCCCCTCGAATATATGAAGTTTAATCATATCCGTGATTCTGAAGTTGATTTTGAAACGACTAAACCTACAAATATTTATGAATTTCGTCTGTTCTTTAAAAAGCGATCCTCAAATCATCTATCTTTGCATGCAAGTTTAGCCTGATAATACATCCTGAATCAGGCTGGAGTGAACTTTAAACAGGAGGATTTTATTTAGAGAAAGATACAAAAAATTTGAGTTTATATGAGTTCTAGACTTTAGAAAAGACAGCTTACATTGTATACATTCAGTAGATTTTTTAATACAAATATAAATTTTTTTAGCCAAAACTAATGACTTCGTAGCTGACATTCTAACTCCACCTCATATGTCTCTATCAGCCATCATGGTTCAAAGTATCCCAAACTTAGGAGTGAAGCCCATTGCAATGAAATAGTACTATAGTGGCATAACCATCATGGTTCAGTTAATGATATCCCAAATTTTTTGTGTGAAGTTTTGAAGGTTCTAATTATAGGCGTTGACAGATATATTATTGGATTATGCTTTAGTGCGATTTCTAATTATTTGTTAAAGCAGATCAAACGTATTTATGCCTGTGTCAATTAACTAAATACAATTCGTAATAGAGACAAAGTGAATATATTGGAAAACAACGTACCATAAGATCATCACAACTGACTAAGGGCATGCATATTTCGGTAATAAACATCGAATTATCGTATCAAAATTAAAATTTTCTATATGGTATTAGGCGTGCATATTTTTTTGTTATTGATGCGATATTCAATATCTATAAAGAAAATATTGAAATGACAAGGTATTAAAAGTTTAATCACATACATTCATATATATCTTATTATTATTATTATTATAATAATAATTATTATTATTATTATTATAATATATGTAATAGTTATAATTGGCTTCTATATTAACTAATAAAAGGTTCATTATACCCTATTTTAACCGGAGTCAAAATAGTTTACAACATCCCGGTAATTCGGTTAATTCAAAGTTAGAGTCGCCACCTAATTATTTACGGTGAATTAAGGCACCTAAGGTTAATTAAAGTAATTATCTAAAGCTAATTTTATTTTAAATCTTAAAACCAAAATTAGGGTAAGGGTTCAACTAACTTAAAGGGAAGGTATTAGGCATCCTCTAAGTTCCATTAATCATGGTTAATGAAATGGGACTCAAATTTAATTAGGCTAAGTGTAAATATAGTATTTAAATTTAAGAAAAAATGGCTTGTAAATGTTAATGAGGTTTTTAAAGAAAATATAATAATACTATTTAAAATAATACTTGTAAATACTTGCTAAGGCTTTAAAAATGCTATTTAGAATAAGACTTGTACCAAATATAATGATCTTGCATAAAAGGGGAATAAAACTTATAAATATTGCTAAGGCTTTAGCTAAAGATGCTATTTAAAACAAGATTTGCATAAAGTATACAAGTAGAAGGAAGTGGAATTTATGCAGCGTTTTAATAAATATTTGACATAATTCAAGTGGCGAGGTATTAATTGGTTTTTGCATTTCTAGTAGTATAAACAAAATAGCTGATGAGAGTTTTCTTTATTTTTTATCAACTATTCTTTAAGAATATGCATAATTGATCCAAAACTTAGAGAGTTATTTATAAAATATATTCGATTTTATGTTTGCGTATTAGTGATGTTTCGAAATTTCCAAGATAGTAATAAATAAGACACAACCCCTTTAATTCAAAATACGCTATTTAAAAGTCAATTATTTTGAAAATAAATATTAGGATACTATAAATAACTCTAATGTAAAAGGAAGAAAATGAAACTTATGGAATTAATTATTGGTTTTCCTTGAGTTAACTACCCATTATTAGACTAAATCCCACTAATTTGCTAAAATTCCTCTAAATTAACAAACAAAATGTTAGTCATACAACACAAATAAATGCACCAAAATAAAAGAAGGGCAGAATGATTTTAATGGGCTCAGCCCACTTTGGGCTACTGTGATCATGCATCTGTTGGGCTTAGCCCAGAAATTCCTTTTTTTTTTTAAAAAAAAGCTGTTGTGGCCCAGACTTTGTTTTTCATTTTTTTGCTGCGGATAGGGGCTGAACAGAGAGAGAGATTTCGTTGGGCTTTGGGCCCCTATCGGGGAA